>NC_142437.1:110313269-110617500 GCF_059453495.1 Arachis ipaensis
TGATTTTTTACTATCTAATAGAAACTCTGCATTCGTTCCTTGCTTTGCTTGATTGCTTTTTGTCGCATTTCTCAAAAGTTCGTACTTTTGACGTTTTTCCATTTGGCGTGTTTTGATGTTTTGGGAATGCTTCTTGGTTGACTGTGATGACTTATGCTTCTGGAAATACTTGCTTGTTTGAAGTCTTTTTCTTTTTTGAAAGGTGCTGGGGTGAGAGCTGTAGATTTTCCTGGAAACCTTGCTTTGTTACTGCCTCCAAAGGATGCCCCAAGATTTTTGGTTTGAGTCTTGGGGTTTTCCTTTTCTGTGTGTTCACCTGCATTGTATTGAGTTGTTTTCTCCCTTGTCCGAGATGTTTTTAGTAATCCCATCTTCTTTTCTTACTTGTAGGATTAGTTGGCCTCATATCTTCTCGCAATAACATTGTAGAGATGTCTTCCAGAGTTCCCGAGGGGATGTCCGATTGGCTGGACTCCCTTGTTTTGTTGTGTGTTTCTATTGTGGATGCTGAATTTTGCACAGAGCTGAGGAAGCGCCATAGGATTTGTGATAACCGTGCCCGCGAGAGTGATTACGAGCTTGTTGCTCCTGATTCCAATGAGAGAGTTTGTTTTCCGACTTCCGTCGAGGGGGAGCGTCCCTCTTTCTATGCTTATGAATACTTCTTCAGCCAATTAAACGTTACTTTCCCTTTTACTGCTTTTGAAACTGACTTGTTGTGGTCCTGCAACATTGCTCCGTCCCAGCTTCATCCCAACTCCTGGGGTTTTATCAAAATATTTCAACTTCTTTGTCAGGAGTTGGACATAACACCTTATGAGACTCTTTTCCTTTATCTTTTTGTCTCGGCCAAACCTGGAGGTTCCTCAAAAAAGAAAGCTTCCTGGGTTTCCTTCAGGTCGGCTCAGGGGCATAAAGTTTTTGCCATGTATGATGAGTCGTTTAAGGATTTTAAGAACTACTTCTTCCGAGTCCGTGCCGTTGAGGGGGTTTGCCCCTTTTTTCTTGATGAAAATGATGAGCCTGCTTTTCCTCTGGAGTGGCAAAAGAATGTAAGAGTGCCACGTTACTCATGGGAAATGCTTAGTGAGGTTGAGCGGGCCTTTGTGGTTGTTTTTGAAGATTTGTGGGGGAAGCCTCCTCACCTGGACACGAAGAGATTTTTGAGTGATCCATCTTTGGTTCGGGCTGCTTTGGGTACTGTCTGATTTATTTTTATACTTGCTCCCGAGCTTTACTTCTCCTGTGTTGTAACTTGTCTTTGATTTTTGTGTTTTTCAGAGATGTCGAAGAATAATGATTCCATGAGGGCCTATAAGAAGGCGAAGAAGGCGACCGCTGCTTTAAATATCTCGGCCAAGGCGGCCGAAGAGGGATCTTCTCAGCCTCCAGTTAAACCTCCTATATCGAGTTCTCCCGGGCCGAGGAAAGCAATTCCTACTCCTCGGGTCTGTCTGGCCGATCCTCCACAATCTTCTGTTGCAACTTCCGGTGCCCCTCCTAGTAAAAAGCAAAAAACAATTGAGCCTTTCAACCTTGATGCTCCTGACTTTGATGCGTTTGAGTTTGTAGATCAACAAATCGGCCCTTATGGTGTTCTTCCTATGGACGACGTGTCGCTTCTTCATTATTTTGATTATATCACCCAGAGTGGTATCAAGTTGGCACACATGGGGGCGGCCCTATATCGAACTGTTCAAAGTCTTCCTCTCCATGCCACTAAAGCTTTTATGGAGGAGGCCAAATAGGAGTTTGATCGGATGAAGGGCTTGAAGGAGGAACTTGAAGTAAGGGTGGCCAAGTTGGAGAAAGACTTGGAGAATGAAAAGGCTAGCTCTACTTCTCTGGCTGGTTCTCTGAGACTGGCCGAGGACACGGCTATGCGGCATAAGGACAGTTATATGACGTCTTACCGGGAGGTGTTGCGTCTGAGAGAAGAGTTGGAGAATGCCCGGGCTAATTATTCCGAACTCCAAGGTCATCTTGTTGGCAGTGTAACTGCTGCCTATGAGAACCTGAGGGAACAAGTTCGGGTTATTGCTCCCGAGGCCGACTTGACCCTCTTTAGCTTGGAGAACGTTGTCAGGGATGGCAAGGTTGTCCCTGATGACGAGGATGAGGATGATGTCGATCCTCCCCCTGTAGCCTCTACCAAGGTGTCGCCTTCTGCTGTCCCTGCCGAGGTTGGTCCTCCCGCTTCTGACCCCAACTGCCAGATCTTGAACCGGGATGACGGTACTGTAGATGCCGTTCCTCTCCAGACTCGGCCTTTGTCTCCTCAGCCTGATGCTGCTAAAAAATCTTCTGACCCTTAGTTTTAATCTTTATTCTGGATATGTAGTTGGCCCGGCTTGTGGGCTTTTTTAAACTCTTTATATTTTGTTAATTGCTGACACTTTCCCGTTGCTTGCCCAGCAACTTTTGTTTTTTATGAAAAACAAATGGTAGCATGCTTTAGCTTTTTTGAGATAGGTTTTGGTGGCCTCTGAGGCTTTTATAACCTTGTGGATGATATCGCGCTTTTGTGCTTGACTTGGTATCTCTTTTGGATTGCTTTGTACTTTGTATCTTGAATCCTTTGTGGTTGTGACTAGGTAGGTCTAACTTGATTTTTGGTTCGTTCTCGCTCCGGCTTGTATTTCTGACGATTTGTAACCGATTTCTTCAAGTTAGTCCTCCGAGTTGTTTTCGCAGTCCTTTTCTAAGTTATTTTTGTAATCCCTTTCCTGGATCTTTGTCAGATCTCTTTCAGGGATTGCTTCGATAACTTTCCAGTTGTAGGAGTCCGACTTGGTCATATCAGTCTCCTTTAAGTTATTTTTGTAATACTCTTTCTTGGATCTTTGTCCGATCTCTTTCAGGGATTACTTTTATAACTTTTTAGTTGTAGGAGTCCGACTTGGTCATATCGGTCTCCTTTAAGTTATTTTTGTAATCCTCTTTCTTGGATCTTTGTCCGATCTCTTTCAGGGATTACTTTTATAACTTTTTAGTTGTAGGAGTCCGACTTGGTCATATCGGTCTCCTTTAAGTTATTTTTGTAATCCTCTTTCTTGGATCTTTGTCCGATCTCTTTCAGGGATTACTTTTATAACTTTTTAGTTGTAGGAGTCCGACTTGGTTATATCGGTCTCCTTTAAGTTACTTGTAGTCCTCTTTCTTGGATCTTTGTCAGATCTCTTTCAGGGACTACGTTGATAACTTTTAAGTAGTAGGAGTCCGACTTGGTTATATCGGTCTCCTTTAAGTTATTTGTAGTCCTCTTTCTTGGATCTTTGTCAGATCTCTTTCAGGGACTACGTTGATAACTTTTAAGTAGTAGGAGTCCGACTTGGTTATATCGGTCTCCTTTAAGTTATTTGTAGTCCTCTTTCTTGGATCTTTGTCAGATCTCTTTCAGGGACTACTTTGATAACTTCTCATTTTGGGCTGACTTTGTCATGTCGAGCCCTTCTAAGTTAAAGTAATCCTCTTTAATAGGGTTGGCCAGACCTCTTTCCAGGGTTTACTTATAACTTGGGTTGACTTGGTCCGACTTCTCAATGTCGGCCAGTCTTTAAGTTATTATTTTAGCATTCCGTAAGACCTCGTCAGGTTCTTTTTTTGGATCACTTTCGATAACTTCTTACATTATTCTGTGTTCATCTTTGCCGATCTGTAGAAAGTGGTTGTCATTTCTAGATCGTCCTTTGGGTGAATCGCGTTTTCACCTTTATCGGACGGTTGTCTTTATCGTGATCGTGCAGTGAAATTATTTTTCACTTTCTGCTGATCTATTGCTTTATAATCGGACGATGAATAATTCAGATTAATGCGTCTTGAAATCTTTGTAGAATCTCTAAAATATATTTTATTTAAAGGAAGAGTGCAAGTATATACATATGAGATTGTCTGAGTCTCAACTTGGTGCCTCATTAAAAAACCTTTTCAGGAAAAAGAGTGCATCCAATGATGAGATCTTTTATCTTTTCTAACTGTAGTACCTTCTGAGGTTGCAGGCGTGCCATGACCTGGGAAGCTCTCGTCCATCGAGTTCAGACAGAAGACTTTATTCATTAGCCTTTGATAGGTAGCTCCCGCGTTCTTGAGACCGAAAGGCATCACGATGTAGCAGTAATTCGCCTTTGGTGTTAAGAACGAGGTCTTTTCTTGATCTGGTGGATACATGGGAATTTGGTTGTATCCCGAATAGGCGTCCATAAACGAGAGGTATCTATATCCAGAGGAAGCGTCTACCAGAGCGTCAATACTTGGTAGTGGGTATGGATCTTTTGGGCAGGCTTTGTTGAGATCGGTGTAATCGATACACATGCGCCACTTCCCGTTTGATTTTTTCACCAAGACGACGTTGGCTAGCCATAGTGGGTACTTGACTTCTCTTATGAATCCTGCCTCCAGTAACGTTTGTACTTGTTCTTCCACAGCTTGGGATCGTTCTAGTCCGAGTTTTCTTCGCTTCTGCTGCACCGGTCGAGATCCTGGATAGACCGCCAACTTGTGGCACATTAACTTAGGGTCTATGCCTGGTATGTCTGTGGCTTTCCATGCGAAGAGGTCGACATTATCTCGTAAGAATTGTATCAGTAATTCTTTTGATTCTCCTCTTAGGACCGTGCCGATATTAGTCGTTTTGTCCGAGGTGTCTCCAATCTGAACCTTCTCTACCTCACCTTCTGGGTGTGGACGGAGTTCTTCTCGACGCTGAGCTCTGCCAAGCTCAATTGTATGAAACTCTTCTCCTCGGCCTTTGAGGTTTAAGCTCTCGTTGTAACAGCGACGCGCTGTCTTTTGATCTGCTTTTATCGTGGCTATCCCTTCTGTAGTTGGGAATTTCATGCATAGATGCGGAGTTGAGACTATTGCGCCGAGTTGATTGAGTGTTGTCCGACCTATGAGAGCATTATAGGCTGAACTTACGTCGACCACAATGTAGTCTATTTTGAGGGTCCTAGTTTGGTTTCCTTTTCCAAAAGTAGTGTGCAGCGATACGTATCCCAATGGTTGTATCGGAGTGTCTCCTAGTCCAAACAGATTGTTCGGGTATGCTTTAAGTTCCTTTTCGTCTAAACCGAGCTTGTCGAAAGCCGTTTTGAATAAGATGTCGGCAGAACTCCTTTGGTCTACTAGTGTGCAGTGTAGATTGGCGTTTGCCAGTATAACAGTGATGACCATGGGATCGTCATATCCCGGGATGATGCCGGATGCGTCCTCTTTAGTAAATGTTATCGCCGGGAGGTCGGGTGCTTCCTCCTTTCCCTCAACATGATATACTTCTTTGAGATATCTTTTTCGGGACGATTTGGAGATCCCACCTCCTGCGAATCCGCCGTGTATCATGTGGACGTGTCTTTCTGGTGTCCGAGGTGACCGTTCATCTCGTCCATCATCTTCGTCTCTCCGTCTTTTTCTTTGGTCATCATCCCGGGTGGCCAGAAATCGATCTAATTTTCCTTCTCTTACCAATTTTTCTATGATATTTTTCAAGTCGAAGCATTCGTTGGTAGAGTGCCCTCGAATTCGATGGTATTCGCAATATTCCTTTCGATTTCCTCCTCCCCTTTTGCCTTTGAGTGGTCGTGCTGGGGGGATTTTCTCTGTATGGCAGACTTCTTTGTACACATCGACCAGGGATGCTTTGAGAGGAGTGTAGTTGTGGTATTTTTTTATTTTCTCACCCTGTCGATCTTCTTTCCTTTTGGAGTCCTTGTCTTTGTCTCGGTAGGAGGTTCCGAATTTTGAGGTTTCTCCTAGCCGAGCGTTCTCTTCCATGTTGATGTATTTTTCTGCTCGCTCCTGTACTTCGTCTAAGGAGGTGGGATACTTTTTTGATATAGATTGGCTGAAAGGTCCCTCTCGTAAGCCATTAATAAGCCCCATGATGGCAGCCTCTATTGGTAAACTTTGTATGTCCATGCATGTTTTGTTGAATCTTTCCATGTAGTTGCGGAGGCTCTCCCGATCTCCTTGCTTGATCCCTAGTAAGCTGGGTGCGTGCTTGGCCTTATCTTTCTGGATGGAGAATCTGGCCAAGAACTTTTTGGCCAGGTCGTCGAAGTTTGAGATGGACTTCGGAGGTAAGTTGTCGAACCATCTGATCGCCGTTTTCGTAAGAGTTGTCAGAAAAGCTTTGCAGCGAACGGAATCTGAGGCATTGGTAAGGTAGATTCTGCTTCTAAAATTGCTGAGATGATGGTTGGGATCTGTAGTGCCCTCATACAAAACCATATCCAGGACCTTGAAATCCTTTGGGATTTTGGTCTTCATGATTTCCCTGGTGAATGGATCCTGTTCTTTGCGTGAATTTTCCTCAGGAGTGGTCCGAGGAGCTTTTGATTTGAGGTCGCCCTCTAACTGCTGTAGTTTTTCTTCTAATTCTCGACGTCGTCGTACCTCTCTTTGTAGATCCTTTCCGATCTCTCGTTGTTGCTGGGTTTCTTTCTCAAGTTGCTTTAAGCGATCTTGAAGTACTTCCATGGCTCCCGGATTTGATGAGTTTTTGTTCCCGTTGGATTCCGGAGTATCCTTTAGCGTAGTGTCCACGTTTTTGTGTGGTGTTCTGTTCTCCAGATCTGAGTCGTGGTCGTTGTCATGGCCGTCCGCCATGGTTTTGGGATGACTTTCAGGTTCCCCGGCAACGGTGCCAATGTTCCGAGGGTTACCCGAAATTGGAGGTCGATCTCGGATGAGATCTTCGGTACTGGTCGGAGATGATGTGTCCGGCTGGCTGGTGGCGGCCGGAGCTGTTATGTCCGACTTGTTGGACTTGCTGCACTGCTGATCCTTGGCCACCGGAGGATGGGGGGTACCTGCAAGAGACTCCGATGCTTAAGTTAGCACGGGTATTAAGCAGGTTTTATGTAGAATCAGAGTATGAGTTATACCTGGGTGCTCCAGTGTATTTATAGTAGTGTGGGCTGACCTTTCTGATAAGATAAGTTAGTTATCTTATCTTATCTTATCCTGTTTTGGATGAAGTCAGCTTATCTTCAAGGGAACCGCCTTTATCTCTATAGGCTGGGATTGTGGTGCGCAGAAATTGTGATTACACTTTGATTATGTAAAATTCATCGCTCTTTCTTTCCCTGGTAATGGCGCCAAAAAAACATGATGCCAATACCATGGTTCACAACTTCGCACAACTAACCAGCAAGTGCACTGGGTCATCCAAGTAATACCTTACGTGAGTAAGGGTCGAATCCCACGGAGATTGTTGGTATGAAGCAAGCTATGGTCACCTTGTAAATCTCAGTCAGGCGGATATAAAATAGTAATGGGGTTTTTGAAAATAATTAATAAAATAGGGATAGAGGTACTTATGTAAATCATTGGTAGGAATTTCAGACAAGCGTATGGAGATGCTTTTCATTCCTCTGAACCTCTGCTTTCCTGCTATCTTTATCCAATCAGTCTTACTCCTTTCCATGGCTGGCTTTATGTAATGCATCACCATTGTCAATGGCTACTTTCGGTATTTTCTCGGGAAAATGATCCAAATGCCCTGTCACGGCACGGCTAATCGTCTGGAGGCATCACCCTTGTCAATGGTTTACATCCTATCCTCTCAGTGAAAATGGTCAACGCACCCTGTCACGGCACGGCTATTCATCTGTCGGTTCTCGATCATGCTGGAATAGGATTTACTATCCTTTTGCGTCTGTCACTACGCCCAGCAATCGTGAGTTTGAAGCTCGTCACAGTCATTCAATCATTGAATCCTACTCGGAATACCACAGACAAGGTTTAGACCTTCTGGATTCTCTTGAATGCCGCCATCATTCTAGCTTACACCCCGAAGATTCCGATTAAGAGATCTAAGAGATACTCATTCAGTCGAAGGTAGAACGGAAGTGGTTGTCAGGCACGCGTTCATGGGGAATGATGATGATTGTCACGTTCATCACATTCAGGTTGAAGTGCGAATGAATATCTTAGAAGCGAAATAAGATGAATTGAATAGAAAACAGTAGTACTTTGCATTAATCTTTGAGGAACAGCAGAGCTCCACACCTTAATCTATGGAGTGTAGAAACTCTACCATTAAAAATACATAAGTGAAAGGTTCAGGCATGGCCGAATGGCCAGCCCCTCTGATCTAACAACCAGGCATCCAAAGATGTCTAATACAATAGTAAAAGATCCTATTTATAATAAACTAGCTACTAGGGTTTACAGAAGTAAGTAATTGATGCATAAATCCACTTCCGAGGCCCACTTGGTGTGTGCTTGGGCTGAGCTTTAACTTTCAACGTACAGAGGCCATTTGTGGAGTTGAACGCCAGGTTTTGATCCATTTCTGGCGTTCAACTCTAGTTTTTGATCCATTTCTGGCGCTGAACTCCAGAATTGGGCAGATAGCTGGCGTTGAACGCCAGTTTACGTCATCTATCCTCGAGCAAAGTATGGACTATTATATATTGATGGAAAGCCCTGGATGTCTACTTTTCAACACAATTAGAAGCGCGCCATTTCGAGTTCTGTAGCTCCAGAAAATCTACTTTGAGTGTCGGGAGGTCAGAATCCAACAGCATCAGCAGTCCTTCTTCAACCTCTGAATCTGATTTTTGCTCAAGTCCCTCAATTTCAGCCAGAAAATACCTGAAATCACAGAAAAACACACAAACTCATAGTAAAGTACAGAAATATGAATTTAACATAAAAACTAATGAAAACATCCCTAAAAGTAACTAGATTCTACTAAAAATATACTAAACATAATGTCAAAAAGCGTATAAATTATCCGCTTATCACAACACCAAACTTAAATTGTTGCTTGTCCCCAAGCAACTAAAAATCAAATAGGATAAAAAGAAGAGAATATACTATAAATTCCAAACTATCAATGAAACATAACTCCAATCAAATGAGCGGGACTTATAGCTTTTTGCCTCTTGAATAGTTTTGGCATCTCACTTTATCCATTGAGGTTCAGAATGATTGGCATCTATAGGAACTCAAAGTTCAGATAGTGTTATTGATTCTCCTAGTTCAGTATGATGATTCTTGAACACAGCTTCTTTATGAGTCTTGGCCGTGGCCCTAAGCACTTTGTTTTCCAGTATTACCACCGGATACATAAATGCCACAGACACATAATTGGGTGAACCTTTTCAGATTGTGACTCAGCTTTGCTAAAGTCCCCAATTAGAGGTGTCCAGGGTTCTTAAGCACACTCTTCTTTTGCTTTGGACCTTGACTTTAACCGCTCAGTCTCAAGTTTTCACTTGACACCTACACGCCACAAGCACATGGTTAGGGACAGCTTGGTTTAGCCGCTTAGACCAGGATTTTATTCCTTTAGGCCCTCCTATCCACTGATGCTCAAAGCCTTGGGATCCTTTTTATTTGCCCTTGCCTTTTGGTTTTAAGGGTTATTGGCTTTTTGCTCTTGCCTCTTGGTTTTAAGAGCTTTGGCTTTTTCTGCTTGCTTTTTCTTTTTCTTTCTATTTTTTTTCGCCCTTCTTTTTTCTGCAAGCTTTGTTCTTTGCTGCTTTTTCTTGCTTCAAGAATCATTTTTATGATTTTTCAGATTATCAAATAACATGTCTCCTAGTCATCATTCTTTCAAGAGCCAACATATTTAACATTCTTAAACAACAACTTCAAAAGACATATGCACTGTTCAAGCATTCATTCAGAAAACAAGAAGCATTGTCACCACATCAATATAATTAAACTAAGTTCAAGGATAAATTCGAAACTCATGTACTTCTTGTTCTTTTGAATTAAAACATTTTTCATTTAAGAGAGGTGATGGATTCATAGGACATTCATAACTTTAAGACAGAGTTACTAACTACTAATGATCATGTAATGAAGACACAAACATAGATAAGCACTTAACATAGAAAACGAAAATCAGAAGAAATAAGAGCAAGGAATGAATCCACCTTAGTGATGGTGGCGTTTCCTTCTTGAGGGGCCAATGACATCCTTGAGCTCTTCTATGTCTCTTCTTTGTCTTTGTTGCTCCTCCCTCATTACTTTTTGATCTTTTCTTATTTCATGAAGGATGATGGAGTGCTCTTGATGTTCCACCCTTAGTTGCTTCCAATAATTGTGTGGAAGAAAATGTATCCCCTGAGGTATCTCAGGGATCTCTTGATTTGCAGTCAAATGTTCTACCACTGAGCTATAGATCCCCGATGGAAGCTTTTTGTTTTATGGAAAAAAACAAAAAAAAGCTATGCTTTTACCACACCAAACTTAGAACGTTGCTCGCCCTCGAGCAAAAGAAGAAGGAATAGAAGAAGAAGAAGAAGATATGGAGGAGATGGAGGGAGGTGTGTATTCGGCCATATGGGTGGGATTGGGTGGGGAAGAGATGTTGAATTTTGAAGGTAAGTGGGTGTATGGATGTGAGTGGTAAATGGAAAACAGAAGGGATGACCATGAATGGAGAGAGAGAGGGTGAGAAGAAGTGAGTGGAAGTAGGTGGGGATCCTGTGGGGTCCACAGATCCTGAGGTGATCCTGTGAGGTCCACAGATCTTGAGGTGTCAAGGCATTTACATCCCTGCACCAATTTAGGCATGCAAAATGCCCTTGCACACAACTCTGGGCGTTCAGCGCCAGGTTGGTGCCCATTTTGGGAGTTCAATGCCCATTTGTTGCCATTTCTGGCGTTGAACGCCAGAACCATGCTTGTTCTGGGCGTTCAGCGCCAGGATGCTGCCCATTTTGGGCGTTCAGCGCCAGAACCATGCTCTGTTCTGGCGTTGAACGCCAGGCAGGTGCTTCCTCCAGGGTGTGATTTTTCTTCTGCTGTTTTTGATTCTATTTCCAATTTTTATATTTATTTTGTGACTCCACATGATCATGAACCTAATAAAACATGAAAAACAAAAATAAAATTAGATAAATAAACATTGGGTTGCCTCCCAACAAGCACTTCTTTAATGTCAATAGCTTGACAGTGGGCTCTCATGGAGCCTCACAGATGTGCAGAGCATTGTTGAGACTCTCCAACACCAAACTTAGAGTTTGGTTGTGGCCTCCCAACACCAAACTTAGAGTTTGACTGTGGGCGCTTTGTTTGACTCTGCTTTGAGAGAAGCTTTTTATGCTTCCTCTCCATGGATACAGAGAGAGATCCTTGAGTTGTAAACACAAGGTTGTCCTCATTCAATTGAAGGATTAATTCTCCTCTGTCCACATCACTCACAGCTCTTGCTGTGGCTAGGAAAGGTCTTCCTAGGATGATGGATTCATCCTCTTCTTTTCCAGTATCCAGGACTATGAAATCAGCAGGGATGTAAAGGCCTTCAACCTTTATTAGCACGTCCTCTACTTGTCCATAAGCCTATTTTCTTGAATTGTCTGCCATCTCTACTGAGATTTTAGCAGCTTGCACCCCATAGATTCCCAGTTTCTCTATTACAGAGAGTGGCATGAGGTTTATTCCTGAACCAAGGTCACACAGAGCCTTAAAGATCATGGTGCCTATGGTACAAGGTATTATGAACTTTCCAGGATCCTGTCTCTTCTGAGGTAATGTCAGTTGATCCAGATCACTTAGTTCATTGATGAACAAGGGAGGTTCATCTTCCCAAGTTTCAATACCAAATAATTTGGCATTCAGCTTCATGATTGCACCAAGAAACTTGGCGGTTTGCTCTTCAATAACATCCTCATTCTCTTCAGAAGAGGAATACTCATCAGAGCTCATGAATGGCATAAGGAGGTTCAATGGAATCTCTATGGTCTCTAGATGAGCCTCAGATTCCTTTAGTTCCTCAGAGGGAAACTCCTTATTGATCACTGGACGTCCCAGGAGGTCTTCCCCCTTGGGATTCACGTCCTCCTCTCCTTCTTTGGGTTCGGCCATTTTGGTTATGTTAATGGCCTTGCACTCTCCTTTTGGATTCTCTTCTGTGTTGCTTGGGAGAGTACTAGGAGGGATTTCAGTGATCCTTTTACTCAGTTGGCCCACTTGTGCTTCCAAATTTCTAATGGAAGACCTTGTTTCATTCATGAAACTTACAGTGGCCTTGGATAGATCAGAGACTAAGTTTGCTAAGCTAGATGGATTCTGCTCAGAATTCTCTGTCTGTTGCTGAGTGGATGATGGAAAAGGCTTGCTATTGCTAAACCTGTTTCTTCCACCATTATTAAAGCCTTGTTGAGGCTTTTGATCCTTCCATGAGAAATTTGGATGATTTCTCCATGATGAGTTATAGGTGTTTCCATAAGGTTCACCTAAGTAATTCACCTCTGCTATTGCAGGGTTCTCAGGATCATAAGCTTCTTCTGCATGAGAAGCCTCTTGAGTACTGTTGGATGCAGCTTGCATTCCATTCAGACTCTGAGAAATCATATTGACTTGCTGAGTCAATATTTTGTTCTGAGCCAATATGGCATTCAGAGTATCAACTTCAAGAACTCCCTTCTTCATAGGCGTCCCATTATTTACAGGATTCCTTTCAGAAGTGTACATGAACTGGTTATTAGCAACCATGTCAATGAGTTCTTGAGCTTCTGCAGGCGTTTTCTTTAGGTGAATGGATCCACCCGCAGAAGTATCCAATGACATCTTTGATAACTCAGATAAACTATCATAGAATATATCCAGGATGGTCCATTCTGAAAGCATGTCAGAAGGACACTTTTTGGTCAGGTGCTTGTATCTTTCCCAAGCTTCATAGAGGGATTCACCTTCTTTCTGTCTGAAGGTCTGAACATCCACTCTAAGCTTGCTCAGCTTTTGAGGAGGAAAGAACTTGGCTAAGAAAGCCGTGACCAGCTTATCCCAAGAGTTCAGGCTATCTCTGGGTTGAGAATCCAACCACACTCTAGCTTTGTCTCTTACAGCAAAAGGGAAAAGCATGAGCCTGTAGACTTCAGGATCTACTCCATTAGTCTTAATAGTATCACAGATCTGCAAGAATTCAGTTAAGAACTGAAAAGGATCTTCAGATGGAAGTCCATGAAACTTGTAGTTCTGCTGCATCAAAAAAACTAGCTGAGGTTTCAGCTCAAAGTTGTTTGCTCCAATGGCAGGAATGGAGATGCTTCTTCCATGTAAATTGGAATTAGGTGCAGTAAAGTCACCAAGCATTCTCCTTGCATTATTATTATTTTCGGTTGCCATCTCCTCTTCCTGTTCGAAATTTTCTGAAAGGTTATCTCTGGATTGTTGTAATTTAGCTTCTCTTAATTTTCTCTTCAGAGTCCTTTCAGGTTCTGGGTCTGCTTCAACAAGAATGTTCTTGTCCTTGCTCCTGCTCATATGACAAAGAAGAGGGCACAGAAAAAAAAATAATAATAATGTGGATCCTTTATACCACAGTATAGAGGTCCTTGTGTTAGTAGAAGAAAGGAAAAAAATCTGAACTCAGAGAGAGAGAGAGGGTTCGGATTTTTGGTGGTGTGAGGAAGAGATGTTAGTAGATGAATAAATAAATAGAAGGGGATGAGAGAGAAAGAATTTTCGAAAATAATTTTTGAAAAAGAGTTAGTTGATTTTTGAAAATAGTTTTTGAAAAAAGTTAGTGGTTTTTCGAAAATAAAAATAAAAAATTAAAATAATAAAAAAGAAATTTTTGAAAAAGGGGGAAGATATTTTCGAAAATTAGAGAGAGAGAGAGAGTTAGTTAGGTAGTTTTGAAAAAGATAAGAAACAAACAAAAAAGTTAGTTAGTTAGTTGAAACAAATTTTGAAAAGGTGAGAAGTTAGGAAGTTAGAAAAGATATTTTGAAATCATATTTTGAAAAAGATAAGATAAGAAGATATTTTTGAAAAGATATGATTAAATTAGTTTTTGAAAAAGATTTGATTTTTAAAATCACAATTAATGACTTGATTCACAAGAAATCACAAGATATGATTCTAGAACTTAAAGTTTGAATCTTTCTTAACAAGCAAGTAACAAACTTAAAATTTTTGAATCAAAACATTAATTGTTATTGTTATTTTCGAAAATTTGATATATAAAAAAAAATAAGAAAAAAGATTTTTGAAAAATATTTTTAAAATTTTCGAAAATAACTTAAGAAAAATGAAAAAGATTTGATTTTTGAAAAATATTTTTGAAAAAGATAGGATTTTTAAATTGAAAATTTGATTTGACTCATGAAAACAACTAGATTTTAAAATTTTTTGAAAAAGTCAAATCTAATTTTCGAATTTATGAGAGGGAAAAAGGGAAAGATATTTTTTTTATTTTTGAATTTTTATGATGAGAGAGAAAAACAGGAAAAATGATGCAATGCATGAAAGTTATGGATCAAAACAATGAATGCATGCAAGAATGCTATGAATGTCAAGATGAACACCAAGAACACTATGAAGATCATGATGAACATCAATAACACATTTTTGAAAAATTTTTTAATGTAAAGAAAACATGCAAGACACCAAACTTAGAATTCTTTAATGCTTAGACACTAAGAATTCAAGAATGCATATGAAAAATAAGAAAAGACACAAAACATGCAAATGCAAAGATCAAACAAGAAGACTTACCAAGAACAACTTGAAGATCATGAAGAACACTATGAATGCATGAGAATTTTCGAAAAATGCAAGATGCACATGCAATTGACACCAAACTTATAACATGACTCAAGACTCAAACAAGAAACACAAAATATTTTTGATTTTTATGATTTTCTAAATTTTTTTTTGTATTTTTTTTCGAAAATTATTTGAAAAACAAAAATAAGGATTCTAAAATTTTTAATATGAATTCCAGGAATCTTATGCTTTTTAGTCTAAAGCTCCAATCAAAGGGTCAGGCATGACTTAATAGCCAGCCAAGCTTTAGTATGTATCTTAGACATGACACGCCTGACATACCCTATCCAGAAGGATTGGGCATGACTCCACTGAGGTGATTAGTTGAAGGCCAATCCCAAAGCAGTTTGGGTATGGCTTTACAGCCAGATAGGCTTCAACATGCTTCATGAAACACTAGAATTCATTCTTAAAAATTCTGAAGAAAAATATATTTTTGAAAACAATTTTTTTTTATTTTAAAAACTTTTTCGAAAACAAAAGAGAAATTTTTGAAAGATTTTTGAAAAATTTTTGAAATTAAAACAAAAAGAAAATTACCTAATCTGAGCAACAAGATGAACCGTCAGTTGTCCAAACTCGAACAATCCCCGGCAACGGCGCCAAAAACTTGGTGCGCAGAAATTGTGATTACACTTTGATTATGTAAAATTCATCGCTCTTTCTTTCCCTGGTAATGGCGCCAAAAAAACATGATGCCAATACCATGGTTCACAACTTCGCACAACTAACCAGCAAGTGCACTGGGTCGTCCAAGTAATACCTTACGTGAGTAAGGGTCGAATCCCACAGAGATTGTTGGTATGAAGCAAGCTATGGTCACCTTGTAAATCTCAGTCAGGCGGATATAAAATAGTAATGGGGTTTTTGAAAATAATTAATAAAATAGGGATAGAGGTACTTATGTAAATCATTGGTAGGAATTTCAGACAAGCGTATGGAGAGGCTTTTTGTTCCTCTGAACCTCTGCTTTCCTGCTATCTTCATCCAATCAGTCTTACTCCTTTCCATGGCTGGCTTTATGTAATGCATCACCATTGTCAATGGCTACTTTCGGTCTTCTCTCGGGAAAATGATCCAAATGCCCTGTCACGGCACGGCTAATCGTCTGGAGGCATCACCCTTGTCAATGGTTTACATCATATCCTCTCAGTGAAAATGGTCAACACACCCTGTCACGGCACGGCTATTCATCTGTCGGTTCTCGATCATGCTGGAATAGGATTTACTATCCTTTTGCGTCTGTCACTACGCCCAGCAATCGTGAGTTTGAAGCTCGTCACAGTCATTCAATCATTGAATCCTACTCGGAATACCACAGACAAGGTTTAGACCTTCCGGATTCTCTTGAATGCCGCCATCATTCTAGCTTACACCCCGAAGATTCCGATTAAGAGATCTAAGAGATACTCATTCAGTCGAAGGTAGAACGGAAGTGGTTGTCAGGCACGCGTTCATGGGGAATGATGATGATTGTCACGTTCATCACATTCAGGTTGAAGTGCGAATGAATATCTTAGAAGCGAAATAAGATGAATTGAATAGAAAACAGTAGTACTTTGCATTAATCTTTGAGGAACAGCAGAGCTCCACACCTTAATCTATGGAGTGTAGAAACTCTACCGTTAAAAATACATAAGTGAAAGGTCCAGGCATGGCCGAATGGCCAGCCCCTCTGATCTAAGAACCAGGCGTCCAAAGATGTCTAATACAATAGTAAAAGGTCCTATTTATAATAAACTAGCTACTAGGGTTTACAGAAGTAAGTAATTGATGCATAAATCCACTTTCGAGGCCCACTTGGTGTGTGCTTAGGCTGAGCTTTAACTTTCCACGTACAGAGGCCATTTGTGGAGTTGAACGCCAGGTTTTGATCCATTTCTGGCGTTCAACTCTGGTTTTTGATCCATTTCTGGCGCTGAACTCCAGAATTGGGCAGATAGCTGGCGTTGAACGCCAGTTTATGTCATCTATCCTCAAGAAAAGTATAGACTATTATATATTGCTGGAAAGCCCTGGATGTCTACTTTCCAACACAATTGAAAGCGCGACATTTCGAGTTCTGTAGCTCCAGAAAATCTACTTTGAGTGCAGGGAGGTCAGAATCCAACAGCATCAGCAGTCCTTCTTCAACCTCTGAATCTGATTTTTGCTCAAGTCCCTCAATTTCAGCCAGAAAATACCTGAAATCATATAAAAACACACAAACTCATAGTAAAGTCCAGAAATGTGAATTTAACATAAAAACTAATGAAAACATCCCTAAAAGTAAATAGATTCTACTAAAAATATACTAAAAACAATGTCAAAAAGTGTATAAATTATCCGCTCATCAGATTGCCTTTGGATTTGGGTCGTGTTTCTCTATTTGGGCCCTTTATTGGGCTTTCCTGTCGATATGGCCGAGTTCTTTGTAACGAAGTCGGTCCGCTTGACCTTAACAGGTCGGTCGCTGCATCGTCGACCATCCCAGGTCGGATAGCTCGACCCAGGGTATGAACAACAAGCCATAATCACAAGTTCCCTTAATGTATCTAATGATGCGTTTAACAGCCGTAAGATGGGATTCTTTTGGGTGAGATTGAAATCTTGAGCATACACCCACACTTTGAACAATATCCGGTCTAGAGGAGGTAAGGTACATGAGTGAACCTATCATTCCTCTATACCTTGTTTCATCCACATCTTGGCCATCATCATCCTTTTCAAGTTTTGTGTTAGGATGCATTGGTGTACCCATTGATTTGGAATTTTCTAGGCCAAACTTTTTGATAAGTTCTTTTGCATATTTTCCTTGGTGAATAAAGGTACCACTAGGAGTTTGTTTAATTTGGAGGCCAAGAAAGAAAGTAAGCTCTCCCATTAAACTCATCTCAAACTCACTAGTCATGAGTTTTCCAAACTCTTCACACAAGGATACATTGGCCGATCCAAATACAATATCATCAATATAAACTTGAACAAGGAGTATATCATCATTAGATGCTTTAATAAATAAAGTAGTGTCGGTGGTACCCCTTTGAAAATGATTTTCCAATAAGAAGGCACTAAGCCTTTCATACCAAGCTCTTGGAGCTTGTCTAAGACCATAAAGAGCCTTAGATAGTTTAAAAACATGATTTGGAAATTCTTTATCTTCAAAACCGGGGGGTTGTGCCACATACACTTCTCTATCAATAAATCCATTAAGGAAAGCACATTTAACATCCATTTGAAACATTTTGAAACCTTTATGGGCAGCATAGACAAGAAGCAACCTAATTGCTTCCATTCTAGCTACCGGAGCAAAAGACTCATCAAAATCTATACCCTCTTCTTGATCGTAACCTTGTGCCACTAATCTAGCCTTGTTACGAACAACTTGTCCATCCTCACCAAGTTTATTTTTAAAAACCCACTTAGTACCCGTTACCTTCTTACCATCCGGATGAGGTACTAGTGTCCAAACCTCATTCTTGTCAAATTGAGCAAGCTCCTCTTGCATGACCTTGACCCAAGATGGATCTTCAAGAACTTGTTTGACATTGTTGGGCTCCATTTGTGACAAGAGAGCAAAGTTGTTAGGTTTGGTTTGCCTTTTGGTGGAGGATCTTGTTGTTACACCTTGAGAGGGGTCACCAATGATGAAGTCATGAGGATAACCCCTCATAGACTTCCATTCTCTAGGCTTTCGGACAGGTGTTGAGCTTTGATGAACTTCTGGTTGTCTCACTGTTTCAGTTTCTCGTGCCTGCTCAGGAGACAAAATGGAAATGTCTCCTCCAATCTGACGAGACAAAACTGGGCTGACAGATTCCTCATGTTGAACAGATTTAGGATTTTCTTTACTTGTTCCAGCTTCTTCACCATCTAAATAATTATCTATCACAGTACTGGAAATTAAGTTAGAATCACAAAAAGTAACATGTATGGATTCCTCTATAGTTCTATGCTCTTTGAGATAAACTCTATAGGCCTTGCTTGTGGTGGAATATCCAACAAACATTCCTTCATAGGATTTTGGATCAAACTTTCCGAGGTTTTCCTTATTGTTAAGTACAAAGCATTTGCATCCAAAAACATGAAAGTACTTAAGATTTGGAGGGGTTCCTTTCCATAACTCATAAGGGGTTTTCTTTAACCATTTTCTAATGATTGTCCTATTCAAAATGTAACAAGCTGTATTTACAGCTTCAGCCCATAAAAATTTAGAAATCTCATTCTCACAAAGCATAGCCCTAGTCATCTCTTGAAGGCTTCTATTCATTCTCTCAACCACCCCATTTTGTTGGGGGGTTCTAGGGCATGAAAAGTTATGAGAAATTCCTAAGTCATCACAGAATTTTTCAAAATCTTTGTTTTCAAATTCTCTTCCGTGATCACTTCTTAAATGGGCAATTTTTAAATCCTTTTCATTTTGAATTTTCTTGCAAAGAGTGAAGAAGGCATGGAAAGCATCATTTTTATGAGCAAGGAAAAGTACCCAACCAAATCTAGAGTAATCATCTACCACTACAAGACCATAGTGTTTACCTCCTAAACTTTGAGTTCTTGTTGGTCCAAAAAGATCAATATGTAACATCTCTAATGGCCTTTTGGTTGAGATTCCATCTTTAGGTTTAAAAGAGGATTTTACTTGTTTGCCCAATTGGCAAGCATCACAAGTAAGATCCTTATCAAATTTGATGTTTGGAATTCCTCTAACCAGATTTTTCTTAACTAGCTTAGAAATTTGGTACATGCTTGCATGACCCAACTTTCTATGCCATAGCCACTTTTCAGATTCAAGAGATGTAAAGCATGTTACATTTTGTTCTTTTAGATCCTCAAGAGTCAATCCATACACATTATTGCATCTTTTAGCTTCAAATAAAGTATCCCCTGTTTTCTCACAAACAACTAAACAAACAAACTTCCTAAAAATAACCTCAAAGCCTAAATCACACAGTTGACTAACACTAAGTAAATTATGTTTCAAGCCATTCACAAGAAGAACATCATTTATACAAGATGAAAAGTTTTTACTAACTTTCCCAATAGCCACTATTTTTCCTTTTGCATCATCACCAAAAGTGACAAGTCCTCCATCATATTCATCAAGCTTTATGAAGAAGGTTGTCTTTCCGGTCATATGCCTAGAGCATCCGCTATCCATATACCACATATTTTCTTTCCATTTGGATGCTAGGCACACCTGATCTATGTGATCTGCCATGAGACATGGTTGGGACTTGGTTTTGGTTTCCTCATCATCATTATCTGAGTCATTTTCCAAATCTTCCCATGAAGCCATCAGTCCCTTCTTCTTTCCTCTTTTCGGCTTCTCCTCCTTTTTCAACTTGGGACAATCAGATTTGAAATGCCCCAATTCCTTGCAGTTATAACAGGTTACTTTGCTGAGGTCTTTCTTCATTTTCCTTGAGCTGCTGCCTTTGCCTTTGAGCTTCATCATTTTTCTAAATTTTTTGGTAAATAACACAAATTCATGTTCAGAGGAGTTATCACTGGATTCATCATCCAGAGGGTTAGTCATAGAAGAAAAAGCAATTCCTTTCTTTTTTGAATCTTTTTTCAAATAGGTGTTTTCGAAAGCAAGAAGATTTCCTCTCAAATCATCACAAGTCATGGAGTCTAAGCTACTGCTCTCAGAGATAATTAAAGCTTTTGTTTCCCACTCTTTTGTGAGGCATCTCAGCACTCTCCTCACAAGCACAGAATCAGGATATGTAATTCCCAGAGCATCTAAGCCAATAATGATGATGTTGAAACGTTCAAATAGCTCATCAATAGATTCTCCTTCCTTCATTGCAAACATTTCATATTCTCTGTTCAACATATCTGTCCGAGTCTTCTTTACAATGGAGGTTCCTTCATGAGTGATTTGCAATTTGTCCTAGATTTCATTTGCCGTTGTGCATCGTGATACCCGCCGGTATTACTCGAAGCTGATAGCACAATTGAGTAGGTTTACAGCCTTGGCATTTAGCTCCACCTTCTTCCTATCTTCCTCAGTCCACCTTTCTTCTGGCTTAAGAGAGACTACTCCTTCAGCACTGGTGGTAGTTGAAAATTGAGGACCATCCAGAATGATCTTCCAGAGTCTGTAGTCTACTGCTTGCACAAAGATTTTCATTCTCTCTTTCCAATAGGTATAGTTTTTCCCATTGAAAAGAGGCGGTCTGTTGCTTGACTGCCCTTCTGTAAGGTTGTAGGACACCATATTAGAGCCACTGCTTTCTGCCATCTGGATCTTTTCTGCAAGCTGCAAAGCTTGATCTCTTTGAGACCAAGCTCTGATACCAATTGATGGTTTCAGTGGCTAAGAGAAGGGGGGTTGAATCTTAGCCCTCTTTTTGCTTAGTAACACTTACTGGCCTTTGAATTAACTTCAGGAGACTTTTTGAGTTTTGTCTCGTCCCTAGCCACGAGACTTTTATTTTTGTCTCGTCACTTGGCACGAGATTTTTTTTGTCTCGTCACTTGGCATGAGATAATTTTCAGTTCTAGCCTCTGTGCAGTAGAAACAGAAATGAAGTAGAGAAGAGAGAAAATTACACCCATATATATCCTGGTTCAGCTGCTAAGTGCAGTGCAGCCTACATCCAGTCTCCATCACAACCATGATGGAATTTCACTATAATCTTCCTGATTACAAACTGTAAAGTGCTAACCCAACTTACAAGGGGATTCCCACAGAATCATGAAACACAACATAGATGAACAAAGGAACTCTAAGGACATCTATGGCTTTTTCTTTTAATTTTGTACTCTCTGCCTTTTTCCGCTCTATGGCTTTTTCATACAAACCTCACTGTTTGTCTTTTTCCATGATACTCAAGACATGACAAAATTAAACAGAAAAATACTAACAGAATACATTGAAGGAGAAGAAAATCTGTAAGCTTAGGTAGCTCTGAGAATCCTGTGCCTTGCACTCTCACTGCTTACTTCTAACTCCTTGCTCCAAACAGTGGCTGTTCTCCCTTTTTATAGAAGAGAGAAGCCTCCACACTTGAAGCCAAAACCCAAGCCAACTTCTTCTTCTTCAAGAAACAGAACCGGTTCGGCCACATAGAGAGAGAAGAGATAACTATGCAAAACCCAACATGCAATTACCTCTAGTCCTTTCTTGGTCACCACTCTTCATCAATCCGAGCTTTCCATCCTTGGCTTGCTCTCCAAGATGGATTTCTGGCCCTTGATGCTTCATGATGATGATGACTTTATCTGCTTCAATCTCTGCCTCTACCATCACTTCGCCACTCTAGCTACTTCCTGTGGTGGTTGAGCAGAATCAAAGACAAGTCACGCCTCCAAGAGTCTCCTCCTTGCTGGCCGAATCTTTTTCTTCCTTTTTGAGCATGAAGAGCTCGAGACTACCTCACCAAATCTAACCATATTTGGTGAAAATCTCAGCCACAGCACACTTTTGTTTTGTTATGTTTTCTTGCCATCATTGTGATGGTCTTTAGACTTGCTCTTCCTTCACTTCGGTAGCTCCATGTAGCTTCCATGGCATCCATTGTTTCCTGTGTAATAACCGAAGAAGAGAAGCAAATAGAGAGAGAAGAGAGAAATTTGAAAAGTATTGAATTAGGAAAGAGAATGAGATTAAATGAAATGATTCTTTCCTTGCTGAGTAGCGTGTAGCCATAAGTGCTACAATCAAATCAAGTGTCTTGTTTTCTCTCTCATAGTTCCCATGCAATAAATGACAATGTAATGAATTTTGAAATCCATCACATGGTGAAATGCTTGGATCCGTTGGAAGCAATTTTGCTTTCCTTTTTCCATTGGTTCCGGATCATGCATGAGGAACTTTCATCAAATGTAAAATTGGGCTTAGTTGCAACAACAATTAATTCTGGTCCAATAATAACATTTGCTTTCCTGATGAATTTTTTGGATCATGCATTGAGCAAATAGGAAAGCATTTATTTGGGCTTGTAGTAATAATAACTCAATCTGGCCCGATTAGCACAAGAAACAATTCAGCCATACTCATCATATATTCTAGCATCAAACCAAAGCTGAATTTTTTATTTAATTGGGCTTGTATCAGAATTTTATTTTCGGCCCAATTAAAAACCTGCATCACAAAATTATTAATTAACATATGTTAAATGAAAATCAAATTAATAATTTTATAATTAATTATTTCAATAATGTTTGTTCATCATCAAAATTAAATTAGAGTTTTCCAAACTCATCAACAAGATCATTAAGTTTTTTATGCTCTAACCGATTTCTCATTTTTGAGTGAATGTGTTCAAAAATACTTCAGTTACGCTCACAACCTAAAGAACTACAAGTTTGGCTTAAAATACGAATCGCCAACTTTTACAAATTTGGCACTCCACAACCATAAGATTCCCACCATTGATCTTAACATAAAAAAAAAAAAGAATAATTTATCACAATCATAAATATCAAATCATAAATACATCACAATCATAAAAGACTAATTTTATGAAGAAATTCACTTGGCATAACAATACTTCGTTCACGTATTGCAGACGGTCTTCCAAAGATTAATAATTTCAACAAGCAAATTCAAGCAGAACAAACCAGAAATTTCAACACACAAATTCAAACAAATTCAACAACCTTAAATTCCCTATTCAACAAGCAGATTCATACTAAACAGATTCATAATTTCAACAAGCTGATTCAAGTACCAAACAGAACAGAACAAGAGCAATAGAACAGAATAAGAGCATTAGAAGAAAAACCTGTCCGACAGAGCATTAGAAGAACAGAACAGTTTCATAATTCACAACCAAACAGAACAGAACAAGAGCATTAGAGGAAGAGCACCAACCTGTTTGACAGAGCAGAAGACGCAGAAGATGGCGACCACCAACCTGTCCGAGAGAGCAGACGACGGAGATGGCGCGACAACGAAGCTGAGCAAGGAGAAGCGACGAAAAAGACGACAGAGCCGCGGTGAGGGGAGGTGACGTCGTCGGAGACTTGAGAGTTGAGACTAGGTGTTGCGGTGAGGTTAGACGAAGAAGACGACATAGACCGGCGGGAAGCGGTGTGGTTAGCCGTTGTTTAGGGGATTAGGGTTGGAGGAACAGAAATGGGGGTGGGTAAGGTTCGAGTGTTTCTTTTTTTTTTTTTTGAAAACCCAAAACGACATCGTTTTGGCAAGTAAATTTTAACAAAAAAAGCTTCTGAACCGGCCAGGTGAACAAAAATTGTCGGTTCTCCAGTTTTCATCAGAATCGGACTGTTCAATTCGGTTCTCTCCGATTTTGTTCCTCGTCTGGTCATATTGATCAACCGGATCGCCTAGGGATCCGGTTCACTAGTTTTTCCAGTCGAACCGATCGGTCTACTCCGATTCTTACAACTATGATTGCTGGGAGGCCATGATATTTATGAAGCTATTATGTTCTTCTAATGCTCTGTCGGACAGGTTTTTCTTCTAATGCTCTTGTTCTGTTCTGTTTGGTACTTGAATCTGCTTGTTGAAATTATGAATCTGTTTAGTATGAATCTGCTTGTTGAATAGAGAATTTAAGGTTGTTGAATCTGCTTGAATTTGTTTGTTGAAATTTTTGGTTTGTTCTGCTTGAATCTGCTTGTTGAAATTATGAATCTTTGGAAGACCGTCTGCAATATGTGAATGAAACACTGTTATGCCAGGTGAATTTTTTCATAAAATTAGTCTTTTATGATTGTGATGTATTTATGATTTGATATTTATGATTGTGATAAATTATTCTTTTTTTTATGTTAAGATCAATGGTGGGAATCTTATGGTTACGGGGTGTCATATTTGTAAAAGTTGGCGATTCGTATTTTAAACCAAACTTGTAGTACTTTAGGTTGTGAGCGTAACTGGAGTATTTTTTAAGACATTCTCTCAAAAAAGAGGAATCGATTAGAGCATCAAAAACTTAATGATCTTATTTATATTCATTACAACTTTAGGTTACAACAAAGGTACTTTCTTGATTATTTTAAGTTGAAAGCATTATTTTAAAATTTTAATCATCGTAAGAGTAACGAAGTATATTGATAACATAGGAACCAAATGAGAAAGCAAGTTTATGATTCAATTTGTCTTGATGCATTTGAGGATCATTCGGAATCGATATTGGAAGATTCACCACCATTTTTAACTCTTGAAGAAGTTGATGCTTTACGAAATGATCTTGCAAATATGTCTCTTCAATCACCTTTAGATGATTTAGGTATGCTTTCTTTTATTTATTAATGAATTATGATCAACTATGATTTTGGTATGCTTTATAACATGTTTTATATTATTTTTTATCTTGATTTATAAAACATTATCTATAATGTCAGATCAATTGGATTTGGAAGATGATCGAAATGATGATGGAGCTAATAATTCTGTGAAAAATACAAATCAAAATGAAACTAATCAGAATGTAGCTCCACATTTGTTAGATGAACAACCATTTTCCGACTTCAAAATCACTCCTTGGATATAGTTTATGAATTGTTATCCTTATTGTGTCTAATTAAGATACTATTGTAGTAGTATTAATTAATTTTATGTCTATCTTTATATTAGTTATCTTTAGAATTTGAGACTTTGTTGTTTTTAAAATGTTGGTGAAGAACCAAAGATATTTATTTTGAATTTTTTAAGTTAATGACTATTTTATATTTTTTATTTACGTGGACTAGTTTTACCGGTTCAACTAGTGATTTATCGGTTGAACAAGTAAACTAGTAAATTAATAATTTAATCGGTTTGATTATCGGTTCGGTTCTTATAATTATGTCATCAATGATTCCTAAATCTAAGATGGATGAATAACATAGAAACAAAAAAATATCAAACAAAGAAGAAAAGAAGTGTGCAAAATTGAGAGAGAAGAGGAAAGAAATGACTAAGAACAAGTAATGAATGTAATATAAATGGCGTAGAGGAGAAAGTCAGGAGAACCTAGAAACTAGGGTCTCAATTCAGTTTACAATGTAGTGATAAAGAAACTGTGTTGGAACATTTGCGTAAGAAAGATAATATCAAAATAGAGGACAGTGCAATCAAGAAAATAACAAAAAGAAAGTGAAAAGTAGTACAAAGTTAGAAACCAAAAAATCTTTTTATAAGGTTGAGTACGTGAAGTTCATCTTTTGAGAAGCTCGGTAACGGTCTTTATTAATATTTTTTATATGATATTTTGTTTGTGTTTTTTCTTGTGTTGTGGAGTTTTGGTTTTGTTTGTTTCGTTAGCGAGTGTTGTTTTGATTTGGTTTAGTATGTGTTGAGAAGTGATTATAGCGAGTCTCCTATATGTTGGGTGGTGTTGTCTTGTTGTCTTTACTTATTTTTTTTTTTGCCGTCCACGGTATTTTTTAATTCGACAGATTAAGGACTAATCCGTCGCGGATCTGAGCCCCATTTAAGAACCTGCCGTTAGCCAATGGATTGCTGCATGCACAAAATGGAATTCGAACCTCCGACATTTCCTTAAGCGGACGAGTGAGCTGACCACTCGACCAATTCAAGTTTGTTGGCTTAACTTATTTTGTTTTGTTGAGTTTTTGAACTTTGCTCTCCGTTTCTGGTTGAGTAATTCAACTAGAGATCGAAAAAATAAATACCTTCAGTCACATTAAAGATTAGGTGGCTAAGAAAATATATCTTTTGTATGTTAGTATAAAGATGTTTTGATTAAAGTTGCATATGCTATTTCTATCTCCTTGCTACATTGCTTTACTCTTTCAAAGACAGTCGTTGATATAATCAAACAAATGATTATGCAATTCATGGTGGGGTGAAAGAGAGACATAAATTCAAATGCACCAAATCAGTTGGAATATTGCTAATGGTGAAAAGAAATGGAGAGGTCTTGCTTTAAAAATCTCAAAGCTTTTTAATCTTTGTTATGGTAGACAAAATGGTCAAGAGATTAACAGTTTCCTAATGTATAAGATCAACAAAAGCAAGTATTTCAGGAATTCTTCTCTTATGAATGCAGATTTTTTCCCAAAATCCATGTTTTGGAAAATAGGCATAGACACTCTAAAACGACTCTATAAACTATAAAGAATCCAAAAGTGAAAGAGTTCACACTCATAATAAAATTTTAGAATTTTAATGATCAGACTCAACTACTATGATTTTCAGAGCTCATTAATCATAAGAGGGTATCAATACAAATGATAACATATAATTTTAGCTTAGAGAAAGATGCAGGAAGTTCTTGTCTAAAAATACAATTATCTTTCTTAATGTTATTATTTTATTCTTGATCTTGACCAAAATAGGGGTTTTTCAAATTGATTGTGGGTATCCCTTAATTTGAATTGCTGTAGCCCTGTTTTTGGACCCCTGTTACATTTTATTATTTTATCAATGAAAACTCCAAACCTTTAGAAAAACAGAAGGTATTTAGATATATTTTATAAGGAGACAATTCATTTCTATACTACAACATATTTACATATTATGTTAGTCTTCGTCTATTTGATATGAAAAATGTACAAATATCCATGGTTTTTGGGCATGTCACAGAATTATAGATCATTCAAATTGTAAAATGCAGTTGTTTAAAATGAGATTTATTCTTGTGTGAATGAATTTTTAAAGTATAGCCCAGATAATTCCACAATCTGTATTATCTCTTTTGTGATAACTATAACGAAAAACAGAAGATGTCGTACATGTAAAGGTATTCTAACGATTAAATAAGTATAATGTATTTTATGATTGAATCACTTAATGTTGGAGTCTTGAAAAAATATACCTTCACCCTTCTAACTAGTGACTTATATAAGTGTTTTTTGGTATTGTAACCGTTCTCAGATATTGTATCTAATCCGTTGGTCGGTTATGATTGCTAAATTTATTAAAGGCTGATGTTATTTATGTGTTCTAATTATATGACCCCTAGTAGAATTATACCTAGCGGATCAAAATCTAAACCTTTACAAAGTAGAGTGAATACTCAACTTGACTCTTGACAATTATCTTGAAGAGATTATGAGGTTCTCAAACAAAAAAAATATCCAATTCGTCTTTTGATCTTTACTTTTATGGGATTGATAAGCTCTTATACAAAAAAAAAAAAAAAAATACTAACACAGGAGCTAATCAGTCCCATAAAAGCACAACTCAAGACTTAGGAGTCAGAAAAAATATTTTTTTATTAAAGGTCTCATTGTCTTTTGAAATAATTATATAATTTTTTTCTATAAAGATATAAAAAGATTATAATTTATAATAAGAAAAGGTATAAACAATAGTTATGTTGGCATACCACAAAATACCCCTACTGCTTCAAGTTTTACAATTTTCTTCAAGCTTTTTAATTGTTTTCAAACAAGAAATTAAGTGCGACTGTGGAATAACAATATCTTTTGGCATTAAAATGCACAATAACTTTTTGTTTTAGTTTTTCTTTTAATATACACCTAAAATAATCTCTAAAAAAATCTAAATCGGATGCTTTAATTCTTAATATATTTTTATTCTTTATAAATTTTGGAAAATTATTTCTGTCTTTTTATTATTTTGAAAGGAGACTAATTTATTTTATATTGATATTTTTTTAAATTTTATTATTTTATAATAAATTTGTTTAGAAATTATTATTTAAAAATTTGATTGAAAGTGACAGATGAACCAATATTTTCAATAAAAATAAATAGGGAAAATTTTTAGAAAATAAAAATTTAATGGAATTAATATATCCTATATATATATATATATATATATATATTTGGACAATTTACTTAAATAAATAGAATAGAGAAAACGTTTACCTAAATGTGCAAAACTGGTTCTTCTTACCTGCATGTGCAAAAAGCCATTTCTATGTAATCCGTGGCAACCCACCACGGTTTCAAAAGGTGCATAAACCGTGGCAGGTCCCAGCAGATTATGGACAAAAGATATAGAGTGTAAACCGTGGTAGGTTACTAAGGAGAGATGGCGTGCATAAACCGTGGAGAGTCACCACGGTTTATGAAGAAACTTGTTTGCACATAAAACCTTGTGGGTCACCACGGTTTATGTGTGGTAAATAATGGCCAGAAAACCTTGTTAATTTTATGTCCAATAGAAAATGAATTTATTAGCACAATAAATTTATGAGCAGAATCTTAAATTATGTCTTATCAACAACAGCTTTTTATAATAGAAAGAGTACAATAGAAAAAAAAAATCAGATAATACTAAGAAAATGATTTTTATAGTGCTTAAAAAATTGATGTCTATTTACTAAAAAATAAAAAATTAATATTTAATTTAAAATGATGAAATTTAATAAATTTAAAATATTTAAAATTTGTTATGTAAAATAAATTAGAAAAAAATTAGACTCCAATAATAAACACCATGAACTTTTTGGATTTTTTTCTATTATAAAATAAAAAAAAATATTTTTAAAAATAAATTATACTAACATTAATGTTTGGAATCTGTGTTTTTATTTTTTATTTTGAGTTTTTACGAAGTTTTCAAAATCTTAGGCGAACTTATAAAAACTACTCAAAAGTTCGTTTAAGCTTAAGGTGACCTCTCTCATTATATTCATCTTTATTTTTTCATTTATAAAATAAAGATTCATTACACTATAACATATTAACGAGTACAATAAAATAATTACTTGTTAATATTGGTATATTAATATTCATTAACATGCTTATTGATTAAATCTTTTATATAGATTTAATAAATTCACATATAAGTATATATTGATACATTAGTATTTGTTAAATTTAAAATAAAAAATATTTATTATAGTATAAGAATATTAATGAGTACTCTAAAAAATAGTAATAAGTAATTATTTTATTATGTTCATTAATATTTTTTATAGTATAATAAATATTTAAATATAGTGTAAAATGAAAAACAGGGATAAACATAATAAAAAAATAATTGATAATACATGTAAAAATTTTATAGTATATATTAGTCAATAAATACATAAAGAGAACGAAAAAATTTTATTATAAATATTCAATAGAAATAGATGATTTTTTTTCTTTATAAAATGTACTATATAGTGTGTATTTATTAGGCTGCCTTTGTTCTCAACAACAAAATAGGATAAGACACTGAAAACAGAGACACAAAATTTTGTGTTCTTGTAATTCTGCTTGGTGATAAACTAGAACAAATTATGAAAATCTAATTTATTCTCATTTTTTTCATTAAAAAAATTTGAGATGAAAAATATAATAATAAAAAATATAATTATAAAAAATTAACAAGAATAATAAAAAAATAAAAAATAAGTTGTGTCTCTTGGACATAAAATTAACAAAGTTTTCTGGCCATTATTTACCACACATAAACCGTGGTGACCCACAAGGTTTTATGTGCAAATAAGTTTCTTCATAAACCGTGGTGACTCTCCACGGTTTATGCAGGCCATCTCTCCTTAATAAACCGTGGTGACCTACCACGGTTTACACTCTATATCTTTTGGCCATAATCCATTGGAACCTACCACGGTTTATGCACATGCAGGTAACAAGAACCAGTTTTATACATTTGGGTAAACATTTTCTCTATTCTATTTATTTAAGTAACTTGCCCTGTATTTTTATATGAGGAGCTTAATATTATTTCCGTATACTTTTGGCAAGTTATATCAAGGTTACAGCCCCACTATAAAAGGAGCATCCAATTTATTAATTTATGTGTTTCGACTTTCGAGTCTCGACCTTTCAAAGCCATAAGCAGACGAAAAAAGTGAACAAAACCCTAACACTCCACAATGACAGCAACCATCGTATCCTATGCTGTGTTGTGCCTCTGTATATATAACCCAAAGCAAACCCTAATTGCTTGCACCGCTCACACACACGCACATTCTCAAGCCACCTCACTACACACTTTCTTTCTATTCGAACCTTCCCCTCTTAAAACCCTCTTCCATTTCTTCACCGATTCATCAGTCAAAAACCCTTTTCGGTGGTAACTGGTGAGTGACACTACAACCATTTTCAGCTTCACATTTTCTTCGTATTTCTCTTCCCTTATTTTGTCTCTCTCTCTTTTGTTTTTTTTCTTTTCTTTTAATTCTTAAGGCCTGTTTGGATGGCCCATTTGGATAAAGTTTCGTCTTTTTAGCCTGTGTAATTCATTTGGGGTTTTTCGATTTTTCAGAAGCTGCTCAAAGGGGTTTAATCAGGTGAAGCTATAACCATGTCGGAGGATGAGAGGGAAGAGAAGGAGTTGGATCTTACAACTCCTGAAGTGGTCACTAAGTATAAGAGTGCAGCTGAGATTGTTAACAGTATGTTCTCTCTCTCTATCAGTTATGGTTAAAGTTCTCTGTTTTTTCTTGATTTAATTATATATTTCATTGCTGATAAAAAATGGTTGATTGTTTTGGGTATAACATAATATTTATTTTATTTTAAAATTTCTATTTTTTTTGTATGTGTGTGTGCAGAGGCTTTGCAGTTAGTTGTTTCAGAATGTAAACCAAAGTCTAAGATTGTAGACATTTGTGAAAAAGGGGATAGCTACATTAGAGAGTAAGTTTTTTGTTTTAATGTTTTTTATGCCTTTTAGTGTCTGATTTATGTATACAATTGGTTTTGGTATTTTGTTTATATATACATGTAATGTAATTTCTTTGTTTGTTTGTTGTTGTTTTAGCTTATGGGGTGTGCTCTGTTTTTTCTAATGAAGGCAAACCGGTAACATGTACAAGAATGTGAAGAGGAAGATTGAGAGGGGAGTTGCTTTCCCAACTTGCATTTCTGTTAACAACACTGTGTGTCATTTTTCTCCACTAGCCACTGATGAAACTGTGTTGGAAGAAGGTGATATTTTGAAAATGTAAGACTTTGTTGAAGCTTGCTTTTAATGTAAAAAGATGGGCACTACTTTCTTGTTGTGAACGCGGTTATTGATTGTTCTTTTTTTGGTTGGTTGCAGTGATATGGCTTGCCATATAGATGGATTTATTGCTGCCGTGGCGCACACTCATGTTCTGCAGCAAGGTCCGGTTACCGGACGGGTGGCTGATGTAATTGCAGCTGCAAACACTGCTGCTGAAGTGGCCTTGAGACTTGTAAGGCCGGGAAGGAAGGTAATTATATGTAAGGAACATTTTTATATTTCTGATTTTGTTTCTATATGGGATTTGAGATATGAGATGAGATGATAATGGTTTTTGTTACCTTTTTATGCTTATACTTTGTGAATTGTGATGATTCTATTATATAGTTGATCTGGTTGGTTTGGTTAAAGATAACATGGTTGGAGTTCTCTCCGTGGTGAATTTGGTATTTGTCTTTTTTTATTGTTTTTAACTTGTGTTTTGTGATCTCGTTCCATTTGAACTGATTTCACCCATCTGTTCGTTTGTCAAATTGCGTTTAGTTGCTTATAATCTATGCATAGTTTTTGATTGCGGATGGCGGCTCATTGCGTGAGCCAAAAATCTGCCATAAAATTATGGCGGATGACGTTGCGGAAAATGGCGGATTACCTAAAAAATACTTATATATGTACAAAATAACATGCAGAAAAATTACAAATATAATAAACTATAAAATCTAAACTATATAAGCAATTTTCTAGTCATAAGGCATCCAATTAATATAGCAAATATAGTAGCAAATTTAACAATAAACATAATATCAAGTTCAAGTCATAACTCAGAAGTCATAAGGAGGCCATAAAACATAAGGGGTAGGAGCATTAGAACCAGGGGCTTGTCTGGAAGTAGACATAGTGAACTGAACGGGAAAAAAAATTGGAAGAAAGAGGTTTATGACACTGATAAGGTTTAAACAGAATGTACGAACCAGAGAGAGGCTGATTAGGGGTTAGCAGCGGCAGCAAGGAGCGACTGTGGTGATGACTGGCGACGATGAGCGGCAGTGATGGGTGGCACAGAGCGGCTGCATACAGGTGCGCAGAGAGCAGCGGTACAGAGAACAGGGAGGGAGAGTGTTTTGACGTGAAGATGAGGCAGTTTTTGGACTTTGGAGGAGGGAGTTTTTGAATAGAAGAAGCTGATTAGGGTTAGTGGTATCAGTTATCACTTAGGGTTTCCTAGTTTCCTCAGATTTTTTCTCAAAAATAAAAAAAATCAGCAATTTCTGCCATTTTCATGGCGTCCTGCCATGGCACCACTGCAATTGCAGCCGCAATTTCGCCCACCGCGATAATCACGTCGCGGAGACCTTTGTATGGCGGCAAGGCCAAAATCGCCACGAAATGGCGGCGCCATGGCATTATGGCGTGGCGGACTTTGGCCTTGCCGCCATAAGGAGGTTGCTGTGACGTGGTTTTCACAGCGGGCAAAAAGGCGGTCGCAATTGCGGTGACGCCATGCGGAAATATTGGGTTTTTACGGATTTTTTTAAAAAAGATATCTGAGGGTAATTGGGTAAATTAGGAAACCCTAAGTGATACCAATAACCCTAATTATTCAAAAACTCCTCTTTGTTCTCTGCGTCTCTTCTCCGCGTGAAAACTCCTCTCCCTGTTCTCTGTGCATCTCGTCACTGCCGCCTGCCGCTGGTCGACGCCGTCCTCATCATCGCAGTCGTTCCATGCTGCCATTGCGAACCACTGTTCCTGTTTCTCTGGTTCGTAGTTTCTTGCATATATATATTTTTTTCCGTTCAGTTCACTATCGCTCTCTCTTCCCTGAACCCTGCTAAACCTCTCTTCCTCCAAATTTTTTCTGTTTAGTTCACTATGTCTACTTCCAGACAAGCCCCTGATTCTAATGAGACAATGGCTTTGGTCTTTCTTTTAAGTTTTTAGTTTTTATGTTCTATGTCTTATGTTTATTTGTTCATTTTGCTGCATTAATTGGATGTCTTATGATTAGAAAAATGATTATATAGATTAGATTTTATAGTTTATTATATTTGCAATTTTTAGGTAATCCGCCATTTCCCACAACGCCATCCGTCATAATTTTATGGCGGATCGCCATCAAAAACTATGGCCCTGCCTTGAGAAGTATTCAATCCCCTAGTGGATTTTGATCTCTAAATGATGAAAACTGCCCTTAGCTATGGATAAATTCCAATGAAGCTTTATTGTTGTCATAGTTACACTGATAGAGATCATTTATGGCCTTTTTTGCAACTCCAAATGTTTTTTCTTGTCCTATTATTTCTGTTTCTCATGATGTTTACTTTGCTGTTAACTCAAGCTTATTCCTCCTCACCTTATTCTTTCTTTTTTCCCATGTTGTATACAGTGTTTTGGTTTCGCTTCACTGCAAAGATCTATTTATTTCGTTCTGATATTGACCAAAATTTATCTTCCTGGATTTGTTTCATGTTCGTTATCAGTGTCCACTTCCTTTGTGGTTAACTTTTTATGCTTTTGATTATATATTAGCTGTGATTTGATTTCTCTGTATGATGAAGATGATTTAGGCTATGGATGAATTCCGATGAAGCCTATTATAGTCATAGTTACACTGATAGAGAGTCATTTATCCGAAGGTTTCTTTTTCCTGAACCCATCTTCAACTAGTTCAATTTCTTCAGTGCCTAACTTTCTCAATAACATTATGATCATATGGTTGCCAAGTGTATTAAGTGCTACCCTATTCACTTAATCACTTTGCTTTGAGCCTTATAGTTATTTCTAATGGAACAAGTGTATTCGCATTAATTATCAAATTACATTATTTGCTGCAATTTATTTTACGTCCTCCATGTTGCCTGGCTTGTTAATGTGAATGTTTTTGGGAAGAAACAGTTCCTTGTGATTACAAACTCTTTACCCTAATGATGAACACTTACTAAAAGCCATGGACAATTGTCCAAGTGAAGCTTATATGTCATAGTTACTCTGATGGGGCATTTCCTGCCGAATGCAGTCTAGAATTTACATATCTAACTTGTTGGTTTCTTACACTAGTTTCAATACAATTTTCCCCTAGATTATCACAGGCTCACACTGTAAGTACTGCATTCTTTTTTGCTGAAATAATAGTTTCTTTGTGCTGATGTTGTCAGCTTACTTGTCTATTGGAGCTAACATCATGCAATATTAAATCAATGCCTGTAATTTTGTGTTGATCATCTCTGGTAAAGGCAACTTTGCCGAGGATATCAATTTTGTATTGATTTCCTCCTTTCCCTGTTTGCCTAAACTAAAATTTTGCTGAACACAATAGTTTCTTGGTTGTACTGATTTTGTAGTCAGTGCACTCATCTATTGAAGCTAACATTTTGCAATATTTAAATCAATGCCTGTGTGTGTGTGTGTGTTTGCTATATGTAGTAATGGCAACCTTGCCGAGGATATTGATTTTGTATCGGTATCCTCCTTTCCCTGTTGCCTAAACTAGAAATTAGCTGAATAATAGTCTCTCTGTGCTGATTTTGTTGTCAGCTTACTTGTCTATTGGAGCTAACATCATGCAATATTAAATCAATGCCTGTAATTTTGTGTTGATCATCTCTGGTAAAGGCAACTTTGCCGAGGATATCAATTTTGTATTGATTTCCTCCTTTCCCTGTTTGCCTAAACTAAAATTTTGCTGAACACAATAGTTTCTTGGTTGTACTGATTTTGTAGTCAGTGCACTCATCTATTGAAGCTAACATTTTGCAATATTTAAATCAATGCCTGTATCTGTGTGTTTGCTATATGTAGTAATGGCAACCTTGCCGAGGATATTGATTTTGTATCGGTTTCCTCCTTTCCCTGTTGCCTAAACTAGAAATTAGCTGAAAATAATTTTCTCTGTTGTGCTTATTTTATAATTGCACTGGTCTATTGCAGCTAACATAGTACAATATCCAAATCAATGTGTTACATTCTTTTGTAGAGGGGTGGAAAAGTTATCATTTTTTTAAAGTAAAATAGCTTTACATATGGAAATTGGAACATCATCTAATGGATGATTGCCTAGGTGATGTGCATATTGGAAATGGCAGGAAAATTCTTTTAATGGTGTGGTGATTTCATATATTTTTTATTTCTTTGTTTATGCCATAACTATTCAAATTATTGTCTGTCAATCAGTAACCTGAAAACTAGATTTACAATCTCTTGTTTGAACAAAAATTATATTTTAACAAGTGGTGGTGTAAATTCTAACAAATTTCGTTAAATTTTTCCCATGACAGAACAAGGATGTAACTGATGCAATTCAAAAGGTTGCTGCCGCCTATGATTGCAAAATTGTTGAGGGTGTTCTTAGTCACCAAATGAAGCAATTCGTGATTGACGGAAACAAGGTTGTGTTGAGTGTATCTAATCCGGATACTAGGGTTGATGATGCTGAGTTCGAGGAAAATGAAGTTTATGCTATTGATATAGTTGCAAGCACCGGAGAAGGCAAGGTAGGTTTTCTTATTAGTTAATCTACCTGTATGATGCTGCTTATTTTCAGCGACGAACTAAAGTTTTGGTTACTTGCAGCCTAAGCTTTTGGATGAGAAGCAGACAACTATCTATAAGAGGGCTGTTGACAAGAGCTATCACTTGAAGATGAAAGCATCGAGGTTCATTTTCAGCGAAATTAGCCAAAATTTTCCAATCATGCCATTTTCTGCTAGGTAATTCGACAACCTAGGTTTTGTTAATGATACTACTTTAATTCGAGGGTTTGAATATCGATTCTCTTTGTTCCACTTAAAATGTCAGTTCTTCTTTACCAGGGCTTTGGAAGAGAAGAGAGCTCGGTTAGGTTTAGTTGAATGTGTGAATCATGAACTCTTGCAGCCTTATCCTGTTCTTCATGAAAAGCCTGGTAATTTACTATGTTTAGCCATGATATTATTAGATCCTGTGGTTATAATTCTTTTAGCACTGATTGGATCCGGTGGTTTCCCCAGGTGATTATGTTGCGCACATCAAATTCACGGTGTTGTTGATGCCAAACGGATCAGACCGCATCACATCTCATGCGCTCCAAGAATTGCAGCCGACCAAAACGATCGACGATCCTGAAATTAAGGCCTGGCTAGCATTGGCCACAAAGACAAAGAAGAAGGGTGGTGGAAAGAAGAAGAAAGGTAGGCTGGAAAAACTGAATAAAAAAAACACAACAAATCTAAGGGTGTGTTTAGTTTGGAATTTCAATTTCATTGTTTTCTACTTTCAGAATTTTGTAAAGAAAGAAGCAAGAACGGTAAAAATGATAAAATTTGTTCTGTTTCCACCATCTGGTTTCTCTTTTTCTTTCCTTCACGATTCTGAAAACAGAATGAGAATGTAAATCAAACACACCCGAAGGCTCTCTTTCATAAATCATATTCAAATCCTTCACATCCATGTTAACTTGGATATGTGGTTGTCATCATCCATGTGGTCAAATGGTGGCTTAAGAAATGCTTTCTTGTGTGTAGGTAAGAAGGGTGCTGAAGCTGAGCCCATGGAAGAGGAGGCAACAAATGGTGCCACACCCCAAGAATGAGATCTGCTCCTCAAAAAAGGAAAAAGAAATATTGTTTTGATTTCTCATTTGATGTCTAAAAATTTTCTACCGTGTTGTATGACATGTGCTTGAATGAGAATTTAGTAGTGTTCGATGTTCAGGATAAAGTTTAGTTGGAATTTCCTCTGCTCGTTTCATTAGCACATTCTTTGAACAAGAAAAGTGGTTAATTTTAAATCGGTTGTCTGGCAAATGGGTTAATTGGCATTGGACTAGAAATTCATTTAATGAAGACTCTAAAAAAAATTGAGTATTAAAGTAATAAACTAATAAAAGATATTTGCAAAATTCATAATTTATTGAACATTAAAAGACTTCCATAAACCCAATTTTTACATTATTGAATTTTTATTTATCTATTTTATCTTTTGTATTCCTAAATTTAAGTTATTTAGTTCTTTTTACCAATTTAATTCTGTAGATCACTTTATTCATAATTTTATTTATATATAAAATTGGTCTAATTATTCGGTTGATTTTTATAGTTATAAAATTTATAATTTGGTCTTTTTATATATATATATATATATATATATATATTTTAATTAAATTTTTACACTAGTTTTAATTTTGTAATTAGGTTATTTTTATATAAAAAAGTTAAAATTAATAAAATATTTTTCTTAAAAAATATGGTCAAATATCTATTAGATCTTTAATTTCGGATATTTTAAATTTGCAGATTAACTCTAATAATTTTTATATTGACAAAGACGGCTCTAATTACAAATTTAATTACAAATTTAAAGTATTGTAGAGATTTAATTAAAAAAAAAATTATAAGAATATAATTATAAATTAAATACCTTAAAAAAATAGTCACTAAATTAATTATTTATAAAAAATATATAGTTTTAATACAAAATAGATATGAAAAATATGTGAGATAATATATATATATATATATAATAATTTATTGAATAGTAAATTTTTAGTGTATGTAAAATATTTTTAATCAAATTGGTGATATATAACCAATATTTTCCTTTAAGTATGTCATATTATATAGCACATAAATTTTTTAAACACAGCTTTACAAAGCCAACCATACAATTGCACGCATGATTCATTCATTGGCACTCACATGACATGCCACATGCATGCCTAATGCCTTCAATTCCAACGTTCCCCTCAATTGATCAAAAACCTGCAGAGTCTTCTCCATTGGGTTATGAATTCAATTACCGTCAACTTTTTCTTTCCACGGTTTTGATATTACAACTCTCTAATCCAATGGACTACTTTCATTTAATGACTTTTATTCTAAAATTTAATTTAATTTTAATTTATAAGGTCTAAGCAAGGGAGAAGCTTCTGTCCACTTTTTTCCCCCTTAAGCCTAATTAAATGCCAAGTGGAAAGTTTTGGTTTCTCAATTTGTTTTCTACGCTTTGCTCTGTGGATTCCAATATCCAACGCCTACCAGCTATCACTGCATCTCTTGCAACCAGAATCCACTTTGCTCTGACCTATTGACGCTATTTTCTTTCTAACCACGAAATTGGTCCACCTTTGACACTTTCTCTTTTAAATTAATTTAATTAATTAGGATAATAATCAAGGTAGCCATTTGTCTTTGAATTTTCTTTCATTTCACTGATGATTCAGGTTGGTATAAAATAACAAACTTGGGAGAGAAAAAGGTAAGCTAATTTTTTAACCACAAATACTATTCAACTAATATAATACGTATGCCCCATATAAAATAATCAAATAAACAATGACTCTCATATATATGAAGAAAGGTTATTGTTACAAATATCATTGACTTAAAAGTTAATTTTTAGATATTAGTTTTTTATCCAAAACTTTTTGGAACAAGAAAAAAACAACAAGAACCTTAAGGGAATTAGAAAGTCTAACAAGCTTGTGTAGAACTATAGATTAAGAACATGAACAGGGTGTGTGAGAAAAGAAGGAATATTATAAGGAACATAAAGAAATATTAAGCCTAAATTATATACATTATATAAGATATTAAATTAAATTTTAGTACTAATTTTAAGCCTAAATTATATTATATATATTATATAAGATATTATAGAAGAATCCATTTTTTTAATTTTATAATTTGATTCATAAATTAGTAATTTCAAGTTTATTTATTATATAAGTCCAAAATGAAAGTCAAACAAAATGCTATTTTCAAATTCTAGTTCTGTCAAATTATAATATATAGGTCAAATTTGATGAGAATTTTCAATCTTCCATTGATTTCGTTTGCCAATATTTGCTCAAATTAAACCAGTCACTGTAACCACGATTAATTTGTGGATACAACGTACATGGTTATTAATTAGCCAAGGCAAAGCTGAGCTTTGATTTTGCCGTTTGTTAAGGAATGCCATGACCACGTTCTCGGCACACAATGACAATTCTTCTTTTCCCATTGACCTGTCTTCAACGCAGTAAAACCAAAAGGAGCCTAAAACCCAGGTAAAATAAAATAGAACAAAGTTAAATTCAGTGTGGAAATAATACTCGTTATACTCCCATCCTTAACGCGTCTCTTTTTTTTATTAAATAGTTAAGTACAACTATTAAGATAATTATTAAATTTTATTAAAATATAAATAATTTTATTTTTCTGTCATTAATTTTTTATATTTTTATATTTTTTTTATTTAATAGTAAATAGTGTAATGGATAAAATTAATTAATAACCTTTTGGAATTAAAATAATAATTAATTTGCAGCAAAAATAAAAAGAGATAAAAAATTTGAAAATAAGGAAATAATTAATGAATTTAATTTTAATGCGTGTAAAGTAGTTTTACATGTGCATCCGATTACCTAACACCACAAAAATAATTATTTTTTACATTAATTACTGCATAAATAATCATTGGTAGCATTTGGTAGCGAGATAGAGACTACGGGTGTTCGCGGTGTGGTTTGGTTCGATTTTAAGGAAAAAAGTCATCCGATCCGATCGCTTAATTTATGTGCGGTGCAGTTTATATTGGATAATTTTTTTTTTGGAAATCCGATCCGATCCAATTACAAGCCGCTTGGATCGGTTTGAATTTCCGGTTTTTTAAATAAAAAAATTAAATACATATAATAAGTCTCAACATCAAATTTTAAATAATTAACAATGGCATAACAAGTCTTAACAATATCTTAGAAAGCCAACGATAATATAATAATGGAAATAAAATTATAGATTAGTTAAAATAAATAAATAAATAACATTTTGAATATAAAATATTTATTAAATAATAATAATACATGAATAATAGAAAAATGTATAACAAATTGAACATGTTATAAATATAATTGTAAATATAATAATAAAATAATAATATTATAGCACATTGTGCAATTTGGATTGTATTGGATTGGTTATGAAAAGTAGATCCGACGATCCAATCTAACAATTTGCAAAAAATAGAATCAAATCAAATCCGAATTAGTGCGGTTTTAATCGGTTTTCGGTTTGGATCGGATTGGATGAGCGGTTTAATTTGAATCGGTTTGTATTTGAACACCCCTAACAAAGACGGAAAGACGGAGACTGAGAGACAGAAATTGAAAATAAATCTCAGTATTCTATTTGGTGTGAAGTGAGAGACAGAAATTGAAACAAAAATGAAATTCTAATTTAATTTGTATAAAGGGTAAAATTAGAATTAATTAATTGAAATAAAGGTGTTTTAAGTATAAAAAGTTATTAAAATTTCAGTCGTCTCTAAAAATTGTAGTCTCCTGTATTCCCACTTTTTGGAGGTACTGAAATATTAAAATTTTGAATACAAGATAAAAATTTTAGTACCAGTCTCTGAACCAACAAACATAATACTGAGTCTCACTCTTTCAATCTCTGTCTCAATACCTCAAAACAAACACTACAATAGATGTACAGAAAATCTTCACTATAATGAACTTCTCCTAAAACATAAAAATAATTACTAATTAGTAATTACACGTCTTTTACCGTGAATACCTCAAAATTAAACTCCTAATTAATAAGCTTTTGTTACTATGGGTCCCAAAATTACTAATAATAGTATCATGAAATGAAGGGTTTGACTAATAATATTTTCATTTGTATACAATTATGAAAATAATCATTAAATATTTAAGCAATTTAATGCAAAGATCAGACCCCTTTATATACAAAAAAAAAAAAAAAAAAAGAGTAAGGAAGTTACCAAATATGCGTTGGCAGTTTCTTCTTTCCCAAGCACTGTAAAAGGGAACAAGGTAGAAGACAATACTCCTGAAATCACTGCACCACGGCCATCACCAAAACAAAACCAAGAAACTCCAAAAAAACCGAATACCGCCCCTTGTAATGCCATTTCCATCTCTCATCCCACTGTCTTTTTCATACCACTTTCCCAAGTAACACTACAACTACGTACAGACATACACCCTTATATATAAATTCCCCTCTCATCATTTTCCACAACACAACACAAAACAAATTCACCAAATCAAATCTCCAAATCCCTTCAGAATCATTCTTCTGTTAGAGACAAGTATTCCATTCGAATCGATATAGTTCAGTGGTAAAGCATTTGATATTGAGACGGTTTGTTATTTACCAAGGAATGGACGCAATGTTAGGATCCTTAGATGCATGCAAGCCAGCGTGCAACGACGTAGGATCCTTACCAAACGGCACCGTTTCAACAATCCAAGGCACACACTCTTCATCTCTCGTCACACCCTGCGACGCCAACCTAGGCCGCCACCTGGCACGGAGGCTGGTCGAGATTGGCGTCACGGACGTTTTCTCCGTCCCCGGCGACTTCAACCTGACGCTCCTCGACCACCTGATCGCCGAGCCCAACCTCAACGTGATCGGGTGCTGTAACGAGCTCAACGCCGGGTACGCAGCGGACGGGTACGCGCGGAGCCGGGGCGTGGGCGCGTGTGTGGTGACGTTTACCGTTGGAGGATTGAGCGTGCTGAACGCGATCGCCGGAGCGTACAGCGAGAACTTGCCGGTGATATGTATCGTCGGGGGACCGAACACGAATGACTATGGGACCAACCGGATCTTGCATCACACCATTGGCTTGCCGGATTTCACCCAGGAGCTTCGCTGCTTCCAAACTGTTACTTGCTACCAGGTAAATCATTATTAATTAATTTAATAAATAATAGTAAGTACTGCAATTTTTTTTAATTAACTTCAAGGTTTTAGTTATCAACCATATTAAAAATACAACGAATTAAAGGTTCATTATAGGTATAAAATATCAAAAATGCTATTTGTATCTCAAACCAGCTATAAAAATCAGCTATATTCATTTTTAATATTTATTTTGTATTTTAGCGTACTAATATATTTTATATTAGTACGGTTGATATATAACATGTATGGATTATTTTTGTGTTTACTTACTGTCTTTGGTTAACTATATCATATAGTGATTTTTATTATCTAAATATTACCGCCATTCGAAAATGAAATGTTTCTATTATTTGTATCTTGAATACGTATTTGGAGACTGTGTGTGTCCGGATACAGTTGTTTAGATTCGTTATTTTTATTTTAATGGATTATAAAGAAATTAAAGCATTTGTTTAAAAAAAAGTTATAAAGTAAAATTTGACGTATTATGATTTGTGTGACATTATATGATTGCATCACTATGATTTTTTCTTCTTTGTTTATTATTATTTTTTAAGAAAAATGAAAACATGCCTCAATTTGAGTCATGATACTTTATTCTATGTTGATCACTCGTCCTTGTTTGAAGTCAAACGTTCTGGATGTCTAGTAGTGCTTTATTTTACTGAAAGACATTATATTATTGGCAATGCTTGATTATATATAGCATAATCTTTCCAGCATAGGTAGACTATTTTGTGATTTTTGTTTGGTTACAAATATGAAATTAAAGGGGTATTTGGGTTTGCATATATTATTATTATTATTCTTTGATGCTGAAATGTGAGCTTAATGTGTAATTACTAGTTTTTCTTATTGATTTTGATAATAGGCTGTGGTTAATAACCTGGAAGATGCTCATGAGATGCTTGACACTGCAATCTCAACCGCACTGAAAGAAAGCAAACCTGTTTATATCAGCATCAGCTGTAACTTGGCTGCAATTCCTCACCCCACTTTCAGTAGGGAGCCAGTTCCATTTTCATTGTCTCCAAAGTATGATTCTCATCTTCTTTACTTAATTTTATTTTATTTTTCTTTACCACTGAATTGCATCTTCTTTATGTTTAAGAAGATTGTAATGATCACTAATATATTTTCTTTTGATGAATTTCACAGATTGAGTAATCAAATGGGGTTGGAGGCAGCAGTAGAGGCTGCAGCTGACTTCCTAAACAAGGCAGTGAAACCGGTACTCGTCGGCGGTCCTAAGCTGAGAGTGGCCAAGGCTAGTGATGCCTTTGTTGAATTGGCTGATGCATGTGGCTATGCTTTTGGGGTGATGCCATCGGCTAAAGGACTAGTCCCTGAGAACCACCCTCACTTCATCGGAACATTCTGGGGCGCCGTGAGTACCTCATTCTGCGCCGAGATTGTAGAGTCTGCTGACGCATATTTGTTTGCTGGACCAATTTTCAATGACTACAGCTCAGTTGGGTACTCACTCCTTCTCAAGAAAGAGAAGGCCATCATTGTGCAGCCGGACCGGGTAGTGATCGGAAATGGACCTGCATTTGGATGTGTTCTGATGAAGGATTTCCTTAAGGCGCTTGCGAAGCGTCTTAAGCACAACAACACTTCATATGAGAACTATTACAGGATCTTTGTCCCTGATGGAAAGCCTATCAGCTCTGAACCAGGAGCACCTTTAAGAGTCAATATTCTGTTTCAACATATACAGAATATGCTGTCTAGTGAAACTGCTGTTATTGCTGAGACAGGGGATTCATGGTTTAACTGCCAAAAGCTGAAATTGCCAAAAGGATGTGGGTAAGTAGCTTCAAAACTGTGTCATAGTATGTCTCTACCTCAGTTATCATACTCTCTCTGGTTCAATAATAACTATCCACATTGATAAATGGTAAGTGCACACAAAAAATGCTTACAAAAATTGCTATCCGGTAACAAAATTATTATATCCACACAAAAAATCAACCACCAAATCAGCCACTGTGAATTTTTGTATATATTTAACTCATTTTTAATGTAAATTTTGTATTCTAACATGTATTCTATATGGTTAACTAATTTGGTACTGATCTTTATTGTACATGATTGATCTGATAGTTATTATTGGACGGAGGGAATAGTGTGGGAATAGTGTTTATAAGTTTTTAAGAAAGTTATGTTGATAACAGGTATGAGTTCCAAATGCAATATGGCTCAATTGGATGGTCTGTTGGTGCAACTCTTGGTTATGCACAGGCTGTGCCTGAGAAGAGAGTGATTGCTTGCATTGGTGATGGAAGCTTTCAGGTTTGTCTTTGCATGATTTCTATCACAAGAAACTTGTTTTTTAACTTGAATTTATTATGGTGTTCTTATTATTGATTTTTGAATTCTATACATTAGGTGACAGCTCAGGATGTGTCTACAATGCTGAGATGTGGGCAGAAGACCATAATCTTCCTGATAAACAATGGTGGATACACCATTGAAGTTGAAATCCATGATGGACCATACAATGTGATCAAGAACTGGAATTACACTGGCTTGGTTGATGCAATCCACAATGGTGAAGGAAAATGCTGGACCACTAAGGTGAGGCCCTTAACATAAATTCAACATTGTTGTCAAAACTTTGAATAATTCTATTCGACTTGAAAATATATTTGATATATTGATTAATGTAATAATGTTTTTGATACAGGTCACATGTGAAGAGGAGCTTGTTAATGCAATTGAAACAGCAACAGGAGCAAAGAAGGATTGCTTTTGCTTCATTGAGGTGATTTGTCACAAGGATGATACAAGCAAAGAATTGCTTGAATGGGGTTCTAGGGTTTGTGCTGCCAATAGCCGTCCACCAAATCCTCAGTGATCCTTTCTATCAAGTTGAGATTTTCTTTAGGAGATGCTTCTACATGAGAGGAATTTTTTTCTTGATTTTAAATGGCTTATAAATATAATGAGCATTTTATATAAGTGAGTGGATAGGACTAGCTTGTTTCTATGTAAATTCATTCATCTAAGTTAAAATCATTCTGCTGCGGGTTTCTTTTTAGCTGCAATGCTTCTGAATCATTATTATGTAGAGCATCTTTTATGTTTCAATAAAGAAAATTTAGTGTTTTACTTGCTTTCGAAGTTTCAATTATAATCACTATTTTCTTTGTTCTTAATAACTCTTTAACCGTTTATGTAATATTGTTAATTTCAAATATTCATCTTATGTGACAGAAGAATTACATTGTAGGCAAGTTCAATCTTTATCTTAAAACTATACATATTAATTATTCATCATTAGATCAATTCAAGTGTCTTAGCTTAGGTCCGTTATTTATGCAAAAGTGTTCAATATGTACTGTGTTAAAAATAATTGAGGACTTAGAAACCCTTTTTTTTTAGTATTCATCAACCTCCACTCCTGCAGATTAAAAATGAGTAGCATTATTTTACTTGTCTCTTCATTCTACGTCGTTGGATTCCCTGACGTCAGAAGTTCAATTTCAATTTTCAAGTAACATAAGAGGATCTGATTTTCTTCTATTTTAATTATTTATTACTTTCACAAATGGTGGACTTGGACTATTAGATGAAAAAGGGAATAATAATAATAATAATAATAATAATAATAATAATAATAATAATAATAGCAGTTACAAGTGTCACCGACCTTTTTGTGCACGGTATCTAAAGACAGCGACAGGTGTTGAGATGTTTCGCTTTAGCTGAACACCTGCACAACAGAAAATTACAAAATTCTTATTTTTCTCTGACACCCAACTTAAATAACAGATTTTTCAATTTCGTAAAAAAAAATGAATTTTCTGAAACTACAAACGTGACTCCCACTATTTGGTTGTTACTGCATGTATATTTTCACCATCAGAGATACCGATCATAAGTTCATTACAAGGGAGATTAAACCCTACCACTTGAAGGAGTTACATCATAATTATTATATATTAATTTATATTTATTAAAGTTACTAATTTAAAGAATATGTTTTACCGTGGCACCAACTAGAACGACAATGTCATAAGTGATTAACCGCAACTTAACTTTGATAAGGATGGATCTATGACTACATGAGGAGATTTAACAAGTCTACAAAAATTTGGGTGTTGTATGTTTAGATTATTTTATTATTATTTCTTCTATTTTAAATTTTTAATGACTGTATACCAAAATTACACACCTTTCTAGATGTTCAAATATAATTTGTCTAAAAAGAATAAATAAATAAATCTTGATAAAGCTAATGAGAAGAATCAAAAGTTGAATGTGCTTGTCTAGCCCAAATCAGTTCTCGAAGCAACAAAACAAAAGGGAACATTAACTTTGCACAAAACTTCTCCACAACATTGTTAATGATAACTACTGTATATTAATTTGAGAAAATTCAAGCCGTGTAATTTAGCCACTAATTAATATAAGGTGATCATGGGTAGATAAACTAGTTTGTCTTCTTTTCTCTTCGGATATATAGGCGGGAAACAAAAACAAAAAATCTACAATGCAATCCTCAATTATACACTGGAGTTTCCCCTAAAGTACCAAAAAGGATAACTCAATTAGTCTAGCATAGTAGCAATGTAAACAAAAGCTTGTCATTAGGGTTCAGCAGGTGCATGTACCAGACGTCCATTTTCAAGTAAGTAAGCAGGAAAAGGAGCTTTGCAGCTGCCAATATGCGATTTCAACCGGGGTATGTTTGGATGCGCACTTCTACATCTGTGGCACCTCAACTCCATGGACAACAGCTTATCATCATCTTTCAGTGTTGCTTTCCCGTGACTAGAGACCTCATCCATTACGTCTATCGAGTCGCGAAAGAAAGCAGTGTTGAATGAGTTCCAGTGCTTCTTGTTCTTCAAATGTTTTGAATCAAAGTCCTGGCTGATAACATGTAAATGCAGTTGTCGCATTGACGGAGCCTGGAGAAAAGAGAGACATCCATAAGGCTCAGCATGCATGTATAAAAGAGAGATTATCAGCTATGCAGCTCCTTAAAATTTTGGTTTTCATATAATAACCTAAAAAAATTGGAATAAAAAGCTTAAACAAAAGCATTCATGGGAGTTACTTGTAGATGCAACTTCTCCCCCAATACTAACAGGCTAACACATGGATGAGTAAATTTTATGAAAGCATATTTCTTCCACATTTTCAAAATATTCATTTTAACCATTTTCCTTGGTGAACCATCACTTCAAGTAGTCTATAGTCTATTACTAGTTCAATTTAACCACCTCTAAACTCAAAGACAGGATTCCTTTCTATTTTATTTTTTTTTTTGAAAATTGAGAACGTATTTGCCAATGTCATTCACGAACCAAGCCCCTGCGACTATATTTTACTTCCTATTTTGGGTGGATGGATAGGGGATAAACTAGTCTTTAATAAATACAGTGCATACTGAGTGATATCCAAGGCGAAAGACCAGTGAAGCATTCTCATCTAGGAACTTCCTGGCCCACTTTAAACCCACATCATGCATCTTCTTCAGCAACTGAATGTGTTCTTTCTGGACATCTTCCAGGCAATCAACTCCTCGGGTACGAGACAAAATGAGAACATGTTTCTTTGCCTGCAAAGCAATACAGTTCCTTCGTTAGCAGTGTCAAGCATGAAATGAAAAATGAAATAAGGAGGGAGAATAGGGATAGGGAATGTTTTGACCTTAGGATAGAGATCATTCAGAACAACAACATCCTCTGAAATCTCAAGCAAGTCATTTTTATGCTTCTCAGGATGCATAGCCATTTGATGAAGAGCTTGTGCCCATGATCCCCATGCCTTATTCATGCTCCCATCATTTCTTCTATGCTCCGAATCTACCCTTTCGTCTCTAGAATCAGAGCTCACTCCAAAACTATCCTGAATTCCCTTACATTTTTTGCTCTTCTCAGACCCATGATCGGCATCTCTCTTGGTCTTTTGATCAATATTTGTCAAATTATTTCTGGAATGACATTCAGATTTATCCTGCAATTTCAAAGCCTTTTTTACAATGTTTTCATTTTCTTCTCTAGATTGCCCTGCCTGGGTCCTCGTAATTGATGCAAAGCCTTCAAATAGGGAAGCATAAGCATCTTGAAGAATTTTGCATCCTTTTTCATAATCATTGTTAAGACAATTTGGTCTTTGAGGGTTCATATTAGGTCCAAGAACATGTATGACATGGGTTACACCCTCTGTAACAAACAAAGGAGAAGATGCAGGTAGAGGGACAACAACAGCATTTCCAGGTGAAAGAGATTTTGCTCTTTCTTTGGTTGCAGACTCCAGTTCAGGACCCGCAGCGTTAAAAATGGCTGCATTAACACCTCCACCACCAGGTTTTAACCGCCTGCAAAGGAGCATTCATTTGACAAAAAGGACATGTTAAAAATGGAAGTTCATGAGACAAAAATATACTCTATCAGAGTCAGTTACATGTTAATAAGATCGGAGTCTGTGGAAAAACAAGTCTATTTAAGAGATCCACATTATCAGGATGCATGCATTGGCAGTTGAATTGTGTTAGAAACTGAAGTTGCATAATACGTATTATGTAACTAAAAAACAAAATAATTCAGTAGATTCTTAATTGATATGTAAGCTTGATTCTAGATCTGATGATAACATTACACTTGATAGACATTTCATTGTGTGAGTTCAGACTTCAGATACCCAGAGAAAGTGGAAATTCTAACAAATGCAACAGGGCTTGCCATCTAACATTCATCGTCGTCTAACATATGCATATGGGTGAGAGTTATCTTCTAATGAGTTTGTTTACTACAGATCTACTTCAATTAGATGGATTCATCTTACAACAAAATTCTCAATTATGTTCCGATAAACTGAAATAATAGAATCTTACCAGTTGGCAGCATTAGCTATGACATTACAGTTTAAACCTCCTGTAGAATGAAGTTTAGTAATGTCACCGACGTGGGTAAGAAACTTTTGGGTATCAATGTGTTTTTCAGATGCTTTGGCTTTAACTAAGGAAAGAATCTTTGATTTATGAGTCAAATCAACCAGCACAAGTCTAGCATTGCCAAGCTTAGCTGTAAACTCCGCAACCTTCTCAACAATAATATCAGCTGCCTTTTCATAATTGAATTGGAAATCAGATGTTGAAATAGATGGAAATGCCAGAGTGGGAGCATCATCCAGAGAAACTCGACTGGCATGGGAACCATCGAAGGCCACTTCCTGGCTTTCTCCTTCCTTTGACTCTAAGTTGGGATTATCTAGAATTGGGGATGCCATTTCTACATCTTTGTGGAAATAATCATTTTTTCCAGGATTTTGGGACGTAGTGTCTCCACTTCCATCAGGTCTTGCTGCTGCATCAGGGGCTGGCACCTTTTTGAGGAACTTCATTATACCAACTTGAACTTTTGAATCTGGATTTTTCTGGCCAAAGCAGCCACGTGGGAGGTTATCCAGTGGCCCAAGTGAGCCGTATGTATTAATGGCACCTTTGACATCACTCTCACTCTGACAAAATGTTATCCGGCTATAGCCTTCGCTTAATTTGGGCAGCTCTTTCTTTTGAAGCATTCTATTCACAACTGCTGCAGCTTTTCCACCCTGAAGGTTTCCTTCATGGCCAGTCCGTTTAACGGATCGAGAAATACAAAGTTTAGCAGGAAGATCAAGCACAACTGCATGCACATCGATTTTGTGCACATCACCTAGCTTTACGAATTCGGAGCGCTGCTCTCTGTCAAGATTGCACCTATCAATAAACACACTCTTATCATCCTTCAATGCACTAGCTGCACTGCTCAGACATTGAGCTTTACTTCCTGCTTTACCATTTCCAATGGTATCCTGAAAGGCATTATAACCTACATTAGATCAAATCCAAAACTCGATACAGGTCATAAGGGGTTCAAAGTAATGGGCAATCATTGGCAGTAACAGCTGCTCTGCTCACAAAGCAAAACTGTCTAAACCTCACTCTCCTCCCGTTGCACAATGGGCTACTCTTTTTGAGCTTAACAACTAATTAAGATCTCTTAAATTAATAAGTTCTCAAGGGTACAGATCATCATTATATAATTGATAAAAGAAGCACTGATTAACCAGAAGCAGTCTTACTACCTGTGTGGATAACACCACTTACAACACCCCCTCCCTCCTCTTTTCTGAATATCAAGAGTCACATTTTTAACATTTTGCCCTATTTGAGAATAGAATTCATTACGTCTCAAAAAGCCATTTTTTAGTTCATCATGAGAAGTTAAAATATCTAATTTCTCAAGAAAAGCACTTCTTGAAACACACAAAGCAACAATCCTTAAGGGCTTAAATAAGTTGTTTAACACCCTCCTTCCCCCTCCCCCTCCCCCCCTCCCCCCTCCAAAAAAAAAAAAAAAAAAACCCTCACTAATGGGAGTTTATCAATTGATTTTATGCCAGCCACATTTAGACATTGTTAAATAAATTTACCACCCTGAACGTACCCTTAAGCTCGCGCATTTGTTTTGCCCATCAATATCCAATGCTATATTAAGCCCCTATAAGTTACTAGCTAAAAATACCGAAAAACTGAAAGGTGAAAGTGAAACCCAGTGAGGCATTTCATCAAACAGGTAAAAGGCGGAGGCAAAGAAAGAAGGAAGAAAAAACCTGGCAAACGCGAATCCAAGGGCGAGTTGAAGAACGCATCACTTCTTCACAGAAAGTTGATTTGCCACTTCCCGGTGCTCCCACTAAAATGACCAAAATGGTCTTTCCCTCTTTGGGGCGAGAAGCTTCGTCGACGTCCATGTCCATCTTCGCAAAAACTCGATCGTTTCTCCTCTTGAGATGTCTTCAGTTGTAAGTGATCGAAAAAGCATGAAGCGAGCAACTCCTTTGCGTCGTGTTATGCGGCAATTAGAGGATGTTTACCTCACGTGCCAGTTTCGGAGTCTTGAGCCTTGTGTATGTGCCACGCGAAAAGAGTAACCTTTTTTGGATCAATAATGTTCCCAATCCTGTAATTTCCTTATCCAAGTTTAACCAAGTTATTTTGCTCTCCATGCGTCACCTTTTAACGTAAACATTTTTAAATTGAATGTAATTGAATACAATTGCTAAATTTAGTATTGTTTATGAATACAATTTTTAATTTATTTGATATTATACAATAATTTTATTTTAGTAATATTCTCGATTCATTCTAAATACAAGTGTTTCTAAATTTAAATTTATATAATAGACAAATTTCGATTCATTTATTGTTAAACAATAATTTTATTATAATAGTATTTTGGTTTATTTTACAGTTTATGTGTGTTATTGATGAACAATTTATCCCAAGAAATTGGAATCACTTTTAAGACACTAAAAAAAACTGAAAAATTCTACAAAGATTATTCTAAACTTGCTGGTTTTTCTACGAAAATAAAGAACGCCACTTGAAAGGAAGATGAAATTAAGAATAAACTAATTACATATAGTATAGAGGGGAAGTGAAAATCTAAACTCTCCAACTCTGAAGACAAACTCCTCAGCTGTCCAACTAGGATTTATGTATATATATTGAAGGACGTTGGTTTTTGGATAATTTCTAAAGTTCTAAATCATTCACACTTTTGCTGTCCAAATCGAGTAGAGATGCTTAAACATCACAGGGAGCTAAGCATGTTTGTGCGTCGCACCATTGAAAACAATGAGGAAGTCGGAATCAGACTGAGTAAAACATATCAGTCATTTATAGCAGCAGCGGGCAGTCATTGCGAACTAAGTTTTATTGAAAAAGATGTTAAAAATTACATTACAAGGGAAGTACGAAATATTTTCGAACAAGATGATGCCAAAGAATTTGGGAAGTACTTATTAAGAATGAAAGAGAAGAATCAAAATTTCTTTTTTGAGCTTAACCTGGAAGCTGATCAGTCTATCAAAAACGCATTTCGGGCTGATACAAGACACAGGACTGCATTGAGTATTTTGGAGATTTTGTTTTATTTGATACCACTTACAACACAAACAGGTATTCGATTTACTGCGATATAGTTTTCAGTTCATAGAGCTAAAACTTTCGGTTCATAACTGTTGTTGGTGTCCATTTTTTCAGGTACAATATGGTTTTTGGTTTTTTTGTGGGTGTGAATCACCACAGTCAGTCGACACTTTTTTGATGCGCTTTGATGAAAAATGAGGACATCCAATTATTCAAATGGTTATTCGAATGTTAACTTCGTTGTATGGGAGGGAAGGCACCAAAAGGGATTCTTACCAATCAATGTGTATCGATGCAAAGGGCTATTGAGACCTGTATGCCAATAACAATTTACTGGTGGTGCATTTGGCATATCATGAAGAAGATCCCAAACAAATTAAATGACTACAAGCGATATGAAAAAATCAAACAAGAGATTAGTCATGTTGTTTGCAACTCGTTTACAAAAGACGCGTTTGACAGAAATTGGAATGATTTTCTCACAAAGTATGGTGTCAGAGGCAATAAATGGCTTTTAGGTAACCGTGGTTTCATTCGAATTAATTGATGTTGGGTAGATACATTTTGGTTCTTTTTCGCGTCTGATTTTTGAATTGTGTCCCATTTTGCAGAGCTATACGAAGATCGTCATTTATGGATTTCAATTTATCTCGATCACCACTTTTGGCCCGGGATGAGAAGCACCAAAGGAGCGAGAGCATGCATGCTTTTTTTTAACAAGTTTATCACACGCAATAGCTCCTTGATTCAATTTGTGAAGTAATATGATAATTGCCTAGGAAGTAGAGAGAGAGAGAGAGAGAGAGAGAGAGAGAGAGAGAGAGAGAGAGAGAGAGAGAGAGAGAGAGAGAGAGAGAATTTGATGCTGTAGATTTTCACACCGTAATACCGTGTGCAACAAAATCACCAATAGAGGCTTAATTTCAGCACGTGTATACTCACAAGAATTTTAGGGAAGTTCAAGCATAATTCAGAGGAAAAGTGAATTGCATCACAAGATCAACGTATTCCACTCTAGGTTTTACAGCATATGAAGTTGTAAAGCAGGTTTCTAACTCAGCATTCAACAAGTTTGGTGTTACTTACGACGCAATATGACGCAAAGTAAAGTGCCAGTGCTTGTTGTTCGTGTCAAGGGGTATACTGTGCCGTCATTATCTGAGTGCCTTAAGTTTTGAGCGAGTAGATAAAGTGACACCGAAATATATATTGAAACGCTGGAGTAAGAACATAAAGAGGAGGCACACACATATCAAGAGCAGCCAAGACGGGTCTCTATTAGAGCCAAGAAGCAAGAGATTCGACGATTTGGTATTTCGGTCGCACAATATTTGCGAATTTGTGTCAGATTCTGAAGAGTTGACTGAAATTCTACACCGGGCTTTTGATAATGTCATGGCTAAGATGCAAGAATATCAAGCAAAAAGTAAAGGTAAATATTCGTTATCTCATGAAGACGCTACATTGAGTGATGTTAACAACCTTCAAAGCCTCCCATGTGTTAGAACAAGAGGACGTCCCAAGAATAGATTGGGATCAAAGGAAAAGAAAAATCTAGCTCTAAGCGAGGTAACATCGATTTGCTTTTGATTAGGGAAAAAAGCGTTTGTGCATTTTGCTAATATATGATTTTTTTTTCTTTTGCAGTTGAACCTTTTAAATGGTGGATCAATGATTCCATCAAGCTCTAGTCTTTATCATGCATAGGATATGAATTATTCTAGGGAGGACGATAGAAGTTTCGGTTTTTATTAACATAATTTTCGATTCCTGCATTACTGAAATTCGGTTCATTTGAGTTCTAGTCATATAATGTTTTCCCCTTTGATGAAAACGAGGGGCTTAACTTTTGATTTTGTGTTATGTTTTATTGAATAGTCACTTTTTAGTTTTTCAAATTGGTTTCTATAATTGTGTTGTAGTAAACAATTTTTTATTTGTGTTATGTTTTATTGAGTAGTCATTTTTTTATTTTTCAAATTAGCTCTTGCAATTGTGTTGTGGCAAACAGTTCTTAGAATACCTTTTTTCGATTCACTTAGTGTATAAATTTCGGTTCATTTTCTGTTTTTGTCGCTCTTGACGTTTGATAAATACATTCACTCCATTCAGTGTGAACCTAGATTCATTCAAATTCATTGAATACTGCCCAGATGTTTTCGACAAATAAATCAAAAAGAAATTAAGAAAAGATTTTCAAATAAATACATTAACATTTACAAGTTAAAGAAGTGTTTGCCTCTTTACAATTCCTTACAAAATAGTGTTAATTATAATTTTGGCAGACTGAACCTATTTACTTTCTATATCCCTAGATGAGAATTCGCAAAAAGGACTTGAGAGGGCAGCGAATGGCTTTGAGATTCTTATGGCTTCAGATGCCTCGATGACTTTGTCTCTCAATTTATTTACCTTGTCCAAGAGAATGGTTGGATCATATTTCTGCCTAAAAGCATCTACTTCTTCCTACAATTCAATTGAAGGAAATTACTTAATACGAACCCAGATGAAATAAGAAATGAATCGAAAATTACTAATGATACTTACTTGTTTAAAGTTTTTCCATTTGTATTTCCCTTTTTTTTTTTTATCTTTGTGGGATCAATTGTTCCAGCTATTTTATTACATATATTCCGCAATCATAACTAAGAAAGAAATAAGAAAGTAAAATATGATTAATAGGAGGAGAGACACAGAAAAGCACACTAAGACATATTAATAACAGTACTTTAGAAAAGAAATAATAATAGGAAGATTCATACGATTGTTGACCGGTGATCGAAATATACAGTATTTTAACGCTCTCTTCGTTGTCCACCAAAAATTCTGTCCTAGCATAGACCCTCATTTGGAATACTATTAAGCCTTGAAAAGGATATAAAAAGTGCACTTCTCAATGCTCAATCAGGCACAAAAAATGATTGATATAATTTTAATTAGAGCAATAATGGCTAGAAATAAAAGATAATTTACAACAAAAACACATCAAATCAATGTAAATAACTTACAACAAATTTATTTAGAATAATTCTTGTCTCAGGTATTTCTTTTTTCTTGATTAGGTCAAGCACATGGAAGGCCTTCTTGTGAGCATTACCAATCCACAACCACCAATAGCCTCCATGGAAAACTGGCACAAACAGCTGAAGTTTGAAAAAATGATAATATATTTCAGTCTAAATAATAGCAAATGACAGAATTATTAAAGAAGTTTTAGAAATCACAACTTACAAATGGATGGGATGCCAGTTTCTTCTTGTCAAGAAAAGGTAGGTAGTCCTTAAATTTACTGATGTGGTAGGCCTTTTTAGTGTTTGGATCACTGTATTCGTGCTCATGCTTCCCCAACATGAAATTCTACAAAATAAACTGAAATAAACTAATAAATGAACCAAATTACTTAAGAAATAACAAATTTGGTCAATACTTATCAGCAGCATCAAGTGAAACTCAATTAACACACAAATGAACCAAAACTAGTTTAGATATGAACAAGAAGTAAATAAGACTTAATCATCAATAAAAAACATCAAATTCATTTCTGGATTGAAATAAACAGCAATTAAACCAGAAAATGGACCGAAATTACTTAAGAAATAAAAAATTGGCTTACCACAATTTCTGGTGGGATGCAGTATATTTGTTTATCAAATCTGCGACATTTTTAGTTGTTAAGAATCATACACATTGTGGAGACCACCTATAGGAACAAAATTTATTACATATATGGGAATATAACTTTTTAGAATTAACAGAAAAATTGCTTTAGATTTGAATAAAAACTAACTATACAAATGAACCAAATAGACCACCTATGGGTATATAACCTATAGGACCACCTAAGTCAATTTACAAATGAACTGAAATTACTTCAGATTTGAACAAAAACTAACTATACAAATGAACGTAAATTAAACTAAGAAATGAACCTAAATTTGTTCAATACTTAACAGCAGCATCAAGTGAACCTCAGTCAATTTACAAATGAACCGAAATTGCTTAAAACTAACTATACAACCCCACATGAATAAGTTCAGCAAATTTAAGCGAAACCAAACCAAATGAACATAAATTAAAATAAGAAATGAACAATGGTAATGTAATAGCCGAAGAATTTACCATATTTTCTACATCATGTCCGGGTGTTAGAGACAAGAAGTGGCATTTACCCCCCTCTAAATGAGCTTTGTGGTCCAACTTGAAAATGGTTTCAAACTCATTGCTTGCCTCCTTTTTGTCGATCTTGACTTGCATCATCCACTAAAAATATTTCTCCCTCAACTCCTCTGTTATTTCTTTTCTTTCATCGGAGTCTTGAACTCTTCAGGGATGCTCAAACTCGGCTCGGCACTTGTTTCCTCTGCATATTTCAAGGCCACTATCACCCCAGCATCCATCACCACCTCTACCAACATTTCAAGTTGTGTTACTGTTCGTTGAGAGGTTAGCGGGCTTATGCCAAGTTGATGAGCGGATAATTTATACGCTTTTTGGCATTGTTTTTAGTATGTTTTTAGTAGAATCTGGTTACTTTTAGGGATGTTTTTAATAGATTTTGTGTTAAATTCATATTTTTGGACTTTACTATGAGTTTGTGTGTTTTTCTGTGATTTCAGGTATTTTCTGGCTGAAATTGAGGGACTTGAGCAGAAATCAGATTCAGAGGTTGAAAAAGGACTGCTGATGCTGTTGGATTCTGACCTCCCTGCACTCAAAGTGGATTTTCTGGAGCTACAGAACTCGAAATGGCGCGCTTCCAATTGCGTTGGAAAGTAGACATCCAGGGCTTTCCAGCAATATATAATAGTCCATACTTTGTCCAAGAATTGACGATGTAAATTGACGTTCAACGCTAGCTTTCTACCCAAATCTGACGTCCAGCGCCAGAAAAGGATCTAAAACCAGAGTTGAACGCCCAAACTGGCACAAAAACTGGCGTTCAACTCCACAAATGGCCTCTGCACGTGCAACACTTAAGCTCAGCCCAAACACACACCAAGTGGGCCCCAGAAGTGGATTTATGCATCAAGTACTTACTCATGTAAACCCTAGTAGCTAGTTTATTATAAATAGGACCTCTTACTATTGTATTTGACATCTTTGAACGCATTGTTCTTAGACCATGGGGGCTGGCCACACGGCCATGCCTGGACCTTCACTTATGTATTTTCATACGGTAGAGTTTCTACACTCCATAGATTAAGGTGTGGAGCTCTGCTGTTCCTCAAAGATTAATGCAAAGTACTACTGTTTTCTATTCAATTCTTCTTATTTCTCTTCTAAGATATCCATTCGCACCCAAGAACGTGATGAAGGTGATGATTATGTGTGACGCTCATCATCCTTCCCCCTTATGAACGCGTGCCTGACAAACACTTCTGTTCTACATGAATTAAGCTAGAATGAGTATCTCTTAGATCTCCTAACCAGAATCTTCGTGGCGTAAGCTAGAATGATGGCGGCATTCAAGAGAATCCGGAAGGTCTAAACCTTGTCTGTGGTATTCTGAGTAGGATTCAATAATTGAATGACTGTGACGAGCTTCAAACTCGCGATTGTTGGGCGTTAGTGACAGACGCAAAAGGAGGGCGAATCCTATTCCAGCATGATCGAGAACCGACAGATGAATAGCCGTGCCGTGACAGGGTGCGTGAGCATATTATTCACTGAGAGGAGGGGATGTAGCCACTGACAACGGTGATGCCCTTGCATAAAGCCAGCCATGAAAAGGAGTAAGATTGATTGGATGAAGATAGCAGGAAAGCAGAGGTTCAGAGGAACGAAAGCATCTCCATTCGCTTATCTGAAATTCCTATCAATGAATTACATAAGTGTCTCTATCCCTATTTTATTATTTATAATTCGAAAACCACATAATTATTTTATATCCGCCTGACTGAGATTTACAAGGTGACCATAGCTTGCTTCATACCAACAATCTCCGTGGGATTCGACCCTTACTCACGTAAGGTATTACTTGGACGACCCAGTGCACTTGCTGGTTAGTTGTATCGAAGTTGTGACAGACTGTAAAACTAGATCAGAGTATCTGGCCTAAGAAGCCATTACCAGAGATCACAATTTCGTGCACCACAAGTCCGAATGAAGGTACGTCATCTTCCCAATGGCGAGGACGGAGAGAACTACAATATGTCACATAAAAGTGTTTAAAATAATCAAAATGTATTATGATATAACATGAAAACTAATAAAAAGGATTCTAAGTAAAACTTACACATTAAGTGGAGCTTCTTGCTTGGATTGTCCTACCGAAGTTTCTTGGTAGGCTTACTGCTGGAGTTCCGGAGGGCAGCTGGATTAAACAGAAAAGAGTTCAATAACGAACCAAAATTATTATTATATACCATCAAAACTAATAAAAAATTTTTTAAGTAAAACTTACACATTAAATGGAGTTTCTTGCTCGAATTGCCCTGCCGAAGTTTCTTCTCGGTCTTGCTGTTGGGGTTTCGGAGGGAAGCTGGATTAAACAGAAAATTGTTTAATAATGAACCAAAATTATTTGTTATTATATAACATGAAAACTAATAAAAAGGATTCTAAGTAAAACTTACACATTAAGAGGAGCTTCTTGGTCCGATTGCCTTGCCAAATTTTCTTCGCAGGCTTGCTATTGCGGTTCCAGAGGGAAGCTGGATTAAACAGAAAAGTGTTCAATAATGAACCGGAATTATTATTATATAACTTGAAAACTAATAAAAAAGGATTTTAAGTAAAACTTACTTATTAACAAAAGCTTCTTCTATTTGTGTTTTCGAAGGGATAGAGGTAAATGTTTTTTTATTTTTTTTTTGTCTCTTCCACAAGAGAACTTGGAAGAGCCATTGCAATGAGAACTCTAATGAAGTTAAACAACAAAGGAGTTAATGTTGAATGATTAAAATAGAAAAGTAAATTGGAAATCTGTACATCGATTAGAATAGGAAAGTAAATTAAAAAACTCACATATCCAGAGGTTGAGACTGAATTTCTTCTCAAACCACAAGGATTTATTCTTCAAGATCAGCTACTGGGCTACTGGTAGTAAATAAAATTCCGTATCAGTAATTAAAAAAAATTATTACCTAAATTTAAAGGACCAACATAAGTATTTCAACTTACATAGTTGGGGATTGTAAACTCTGTTTTTTCTTTTTTTTATGCCATTTTTTCTTGTAAAAAATGTAACTGGGGATTTAGGGATTTTTTTTCTAATAAAAAATACAAAATTACAATCATCAACCAAGACATTATAATTAAAAGGAGAAGAAGTAAATAAATGTTAAGAGAAATTACTCAGCTTTGCCCGATGCATTTACAGACAGGTCCAAGCTCGTCTGGGTTTGAAACACAGGTTCACTTTCACTACCCAAATTTACAGTCGGCAGTCTAAGTAAAAAATTATATATTATTCAGTAAAACCAAATAAATTACATAAGGTTTTAGGAAAACTACTCAGCAGAGAAAGAAAAAAAATTTGTATAAGAAACTTAATCTTACGTCTGTGATAAATCATATCGCGCGTCCGTCGAGTCACGGTCATCTCTCTGTGTTTCATCCAGAGCAACATCTATTTTTGCAGCACCGTCAGTTTTTCTCTTCATTCTTTTTCTTTTTGTTTTTTTTTTTTACTAATCTCCTCTACTTTTTCGCTTCTGAAAATCAATACAAAAAATGTTGAGTTAAAATCAGGATGAATCTCAATTCAAGTAGAAATGAACCAAAATTTTAAATGATTTGAACATACAATCCATGTTCGAAAACAACCAGAGAAACAAGTAGCCAAGTAAAGCTCAGTTAATTCACAAATGAACTGAAATTATTTCAGATTTGTAAAAGTAGTCAAATAGAGTCAATCATCAACAAAAACACATCGAATGTGTACTGGTGACAAATATCAGAGCTGTAACTAACTTAATATGACACATGAACAATTTTCACCAAATCCAAGTGAAACTAAACCAAATGAACCTTAAATAAATGTAGAAATGAACCAAAATGATCAATACTTATACATCATCATGTGATCCTCAATTAATTCACAAATAAACCGAAATTATTTCAAATTTGAACAAGCAGTAAAAAAGACTCAATCAATAAAAATAGAATATATATTTATAACAACAAAATAATCATTTTTGAATCTTACTCGTCTTTGGATTCAGTTTTACTTTCCGAATCCATCTGAACAATCTTTCTTTTTTTGCCTTCTTTCTTCGCCACCCTTTGTGGTTGTTTTTTTTTCTTTTGCGGTGTTTTCTCCATTTCTTCTTCTTCTTCTTCTTCTCTGCAACACATACAGAAAGTTTTGTAAAAATAATAATATAAAATTTTAAATAAATTGATAGTTTTTTATAAGTGATGGTGAGAAGTATACTAAGATTCAGAAAAAGTTTCTTCTTCCGAAGACGAATCCAAGATGACAAGTTTCTTTTTTTCTTTCTTCTTCTTTTCCTTCTTTTTTCCCCTTCTTTTTTTCCATCTCTTCCCTCCTCAATTCTGATCTTTTTATAGTTCCCTAAAACAGTAGTTAGCACAATAATTTAGAAGCATTCAAACCAAAGTTTTAAGGGAAATAATTTTTTTATTTACCATTTCATTAGTTGTTTCCTAAGCAATTCGCTCGACTAGCCTCCTCCATATCCAGTACGCCACCGATGGTGGTCCGGGAGCGTTATCTACTTCTAGATAAGGGAAATTCGTTTCATGAAAATATATTAACATTAACACAAAGACGCAGCCATCAACCGAAAGTTTGTTTCCTGCTCTCCTGGCTTTGATCCCCTTGATCAGGAAGCTCAGCACATGAGACACCCAATCCCATTGTCGGACCGTGTCTACATGAAGGGCATGCGGCTTATGGATCGGGGAGACGATGCTTATTGTTGTCGGCAACAAGAAGCATTTATGGATGAAGACAACGAAAGTCGTCTTGAATTTCAGCAACTTTTTCTCCCCTTGAACACTTATATCAATCACAGATTTTGTCAAAGATGCCAAAGTAGCACTTTTGAAGCTTTCAACAATCTCATTCTATTGCTCATTCAGTTTCCTGTATGTAACTTTTTCAGGAAATTGATCCCCTATAATATTTTAATATAAATAAATTAGTTAAAAAGGCTGAATTCATTTTCTGTATCCAAATGAACTTCAAATAAACTAAGGAATGAACTGAAATTACTTAAGGAAAAATAAAATGTAAAAGATAAAAAGTATAATATCCCCAAAATTTATGCCTATCGCATCTCTTATCTTGGCAGGGGTTATATAGATTTTGCTATAGCGAGTGTCCAAGAATCCATGATAGAGATCATAGGACAGAATCAATTCCCTCAAGAGTTTGTGCAAGACATTCAATTCTGGAATATGTCTCAGCGCACTGAATTCCATTTCTTCAACAATAGTTTTCTTTTCTTCACTCAATTCAGTGAACACTTTGGCTATCGATCTTGTTGAACATCTCAAATCGTGAGTTTTCTGCAAGGATTTGAAATAATATGTTATGATATATTTATAATACAAAAATAGAGTTGATTTAATGTGTATATGTTTAGATTATAATGCGGCTTCTCCGTTTTTGAGATGGTCATCTTTTTCATTTTTATTGTAAGAAACAAAAAATTTGATCAATACTTAACAGATGAACCTCGCTCAGTTCACAAATGAGTCAAATTTAATTCAAATTTGGTGAATACTTAATAGTAGTATCAAGTGAACCTAACTTAATTCACAAATGAACCGAATTTGGTTTATATTTGAACAAAAAGTTATAAACATTCAATCAGCAAGAAAAACACATTTCAATTTATTTCTGCATACAAATGAACTCAATTAAACTAAGAGATGAACCGAATTTCTTAAGGAATAATAAATTTGGTGAATACTTAACAGTAGTATCAAGTGACCCTAACTCAATTCACAGATGAACCGAATTTGGTTCAAATTTGAATAAACCATCATAAACATTCAATCAGCAAGAAAAACATATTTCAATTCATTTCTGCATGTAAATGAACTCAATTAAACTAAAAGATGAAATGAATTATTTATTAGAACTAATAAACTAAGAACGCAGTTTCATTTGATCCCTAGTTACGGAGAAAAACAAGCAAAAATAAAATCAGAGAAACTCGATCTACTAAATGAACGAACTCAATCCACTAAACCTTAAATCGAACTAGAAGAAACGCGAGAAATTAATTGAACATAATAACAATAGTTTTCTAAGTACCTTGCGGAATCTTTGATCTTGTTTTTATATATTTTTTGTTGATCAATTCAAATGCTCCACCCAATTCTGCAGTAGTTTTCACAGACAATTTGAATGATTTTTGAGAGATTTTGAGAGGAATTTGAAATTTCTTTGTTGTAGTTTCGAGTTGGAAAAACAAATATTTTTTCATATTCTAGCGCGAATTGAATTGGTAACGTTTGGGGGTTTCCGGCGCATGTAACACGCATCTCATTAATGAGAGTGGATTTTTTTTTTGTATTGGGCCTGCTTGGTTGAACTTGGATACAAAAATGCTTGGATGTGTAGCCCAACTATTTTTGGATAGAGAGAGAAAATCAGACGAAACAAGGTAAAGATGGATTAAATCATTAACGTAGTCTCTCATGTTCACGATTTTTACTATTTTAGTCTCTTAAATTTAAAATTGGATAAATATCATGTTTGGCCTTTGATCTTTTCCTCATGAGACATAACACACCCTAATCATCCTTAAACCTCATCCAAAACCCCATCTACTAACAAAAATGGACAAAACAACCTCTACAACCGGATGACAAATGATTGTCAGTCTGATTGAGGTTGAAGTGTCAAAATGTCAGTGCCAAGAGTCAGGTCCTTGGGTTGGAGGGACTAAAAACCCCCCTTTTTAACATCTTTCTCTTCTTCTTCATCCTCCTCTTCTTCTCCTCCATTTTCTTCCTCTTCTTCTTCTCTTTTCTCTTTGCATCTCCATCTTTATCACCATCATCATTGAGCTTCATCTTCCCCACTGCCACCGTGGTTTCCTCTTCTTCCTCCTCTTCTTCTAGCCCTAAATCACCACCCTAAACCACCTTCCATCGGATCAGTCCCGAAATTTCCACGGAAATCCCTGCCATGATGCCGTGCCTAATCCAAATTGCCTCCCATCCAAATCTCTCCTCCGCCAGGGACACCCCCAGTTCCAGGCTTAGCATCGACTATAAGAAAAATGCTGAGTACCGTCGGATTCATCAAATAAATCTGATGGTAATCAATTTACCATCGCAAAAAATCGAACGGTATAAACCTTGCTAGTAAATGTCTACCATTGAATTTATTTTGTCTGACGGTAATGTTGGTGCCAAAAAATGTTGTTCCACGCCAGGTAATTTCGACAGTAATGTCAATTTTTTTAAAATTTGAAATAAATGGTCAATTTTAATTTTAAATTTAATTTTTTTACACAATTAGTGGTTTTCATAGATAATGAAGAATTTTTATTTAAAATAAATAATATAATGTTCAAATAAATTAAAAGTCAATTGCATCAAATAAACACAATGAAACAATAAAACAAAAAACTAAATCTACAGATTCAGGTAATCATCTTCGTCTTGAGTCCCGTGGCCGTGAGTCAGAGGCGCAGAAGACGGTGATGTCTGTGTGTCACCAGCAGGACCACTGTCACCAGCAACGGTGCTGCCACCAGCAGGGTCAATGCCAGCGGTGCGCATCTGGGCCTGGTACACCTCCATCTGAGCCTCCATACGCTGCATCCACTCCACCGACTCCCTAAACTCCAGCCTGAGCTCATTTATAGACATCACGTGGGTGAAGATCTCCTGATACTTCTCCTGATAATCGTTAAGATCTTAGGCCTGCTGGTGAAGGCTGTGCTGGAGCTCTTGCACCTGCAGCCTCAAATCCACGCCTTCCTCAGGTTGGATGGCTCGACTGGTAGTGGAACCTAATAACGGCCTCAATGTCGAGGTGTGGAGGCTGCTGGCGAAGAATGACGATATCCCGTATACGTGATTCTTGTACGGGGCTGAGGTGGGCTCCCGCCAAGTTGCATCGGGATCGACAACTGAAGCCACAGAGCCATCAGCGGCGTTCTCCCCACCACTTTGTTGAGACTGTTGAGTCGCGACCTTTAGACTCTATGTGTGGGACTCCTGTGCAATTTAGATAAGTTATTGTGGTTAGTAAGATAGATATACAGTTAATCTCTAATAATTTTATAGCAGAAGATAATCAGATGTATGTTTCTTCACATAATGGTCCTGAGACCGCTGATGATCAACAAATCTCGCTTTGTTCTCCTTCAGCGTGTGGGTGTACTTGAACGTCTCTGTCAACGTGACCTCGCGGTCCAACGACTTCAACTACACAAGTTACATTAAAATTCAAAATTATTAGAATGCCTAGTAATGATATGCAAAACAAATATAATGAAGTTATTAACAAAAACTTAAAGAAATTACATACCACCCTGGCCTTGGTCTTCATGAAGGTCGCCGAGCCCCCGGTATACTTGGACGACCTAGCCGATGCCCTGTTAGCTCTGTTGGTGAGACGCCGATGCTTGGACCCCACATTGGTCTCCCAATGAGCTAATAGACCCTTCTTTACTTCCCGTCGGAGCCAGCCCGTCCGCTGCTCCTTCCCATGATGAACATCATCTAGCATCTGCTGGAGCCGCCGACCCATTCTAAGGTCGAATATCTTTCGGATAGCCCGGTCGTGCTCAACATCCCAAATGAAGTACAACAATAAAACAGTCATCAACGCAGCAGTTAACAGCAATTAACACAATTAGATAATTCCAAACACTTCAAAAATGCAAAATCTAATGTGTTGAATGAAACATAACTTAATCAACCAAAATCCACTAAGATTAGAAAACTAAACTAAACTAACTTCGAAACTGATTCAAAATTAAAATTCAAATTCTACTCAAACCTAAACTACATTAAACTAAAATTAAAAAATTATCAAATAATCTCAGCAATAATTTCTCAATAAAACTGTTATCAACGCAATAATTAACAGCAATTAACATAATTAGACAATTCTGAACACTTCAAGCATTCAAAATCTAATGTATTGAATCAAACATTACTTAATCAACCTTAATCTACTAAGATTAGAAAACTAAACTGAACTAACTTCGAAACTGTTTTAGAATTAAAATTCTAATTCTACTCAAACCTAAACTTAAATTAAACTAAAATTAAAAAATTATCAAACAATCTCCACAATAATTTCTCAGCAAAATAGTCATTAACGCAACAATTAACAGCAGTTAACACAATTAGATAATTTCAAACACTTCAAGCATTCAAAATCTAATGTATTGAATCAAACATAACTTAGTCAACCTAAATACACTAAGATTAGAAAACTAAGCTGAACTAACTTTGAAACTGATTCAAAATTAAAATTCTAATTCTACTCAAATCTAAACTAAAAATAAATAATTATCAAACAATCTCAGCCATAATTTTTCAGTGAAACAGTCATCAATGCAGCAATTAATACAACTAGACAATTCTAAATACTTCAACTATTCAAAACCTAATGTATTGATTCTAATCTAGCTTAATCAACCTAAATTCACTAAGATTAGAAAACTAAATTGAACTAACTTTAAAACCAATTCAAAATTAAAATTAAAATTCTACTCAAACCTAAACTACATTAAACTAAAATTAAATGAATTGGAAAAGAATTTTTCATTGAACCTATAATGAAGAACAATAGAAGTAAGGGAAGACGTGGATGTTGCAGTGGTGGTCGTCAAAGTTGCTGTAGTGGCAGATGGTGGTGACGGTAGACGATGGTGACAGCGAAGGAGAGAGAGAGAGAGAGAGAGAGAGAGGCAGGGGAAGAAGGAGAAAAAAGAGGAGGTGGTGACGACGGAGGGGTGGCAATGGCGGTGCTCTCGGCAACCAGGGATGGGGGTAGAGAACGGAGGTGGTGGCGGTGATGAGAGAGAGGATGGAGATGAAGAGAGAGTGTGTGAAATTCGAAATGGGGAAGACGACGTTTGCACTTTCATTTAGGGCACTATTACCGTCGGATTTACCCGACGATAACATTTCCCGTGTACCCAAAACGTAGCATTTCACTAAACATGATTACCGTCGGTTCTTTCCGTCGGTAAATCCAACGGTAGTGGGCGCGCCAAAAATTTATGTTTTTTCCTCCAAATATTACCGTTGACGTTACCCTTGGAAATGTTGTTCCGACGGTAATATTTTAGGGTTATGAATTTACTGCCTAATCTGACAGTAAATCCGATGAAAATCTCGCCGCTAAATCTAACAGTAAATCTAATGGTAGTGATCTCCATCAGGTAAATCTTTAGGAACAAGAATATAAGTTTACAAAAAGTTACTAATCATGAATGGAAAAAAAAGAGAAGTTAAAACCTTACTCAAAGCTTGCTCTGTTGAAATTCTCCTTGAATGATCCTTACAAATCATCTTTCTGAGAAGATCCTTAGCAGGAGAATAAATAAACTTAAAGATGGTAGTTGGGGATTTAATATTATCCCTAACAACAACTTCAAAAATCTCAAAAGCATTCTCTCCATAGAATGGTGGAATAGCACCCAACATTATGTAAAGAATCACACCGGAGCTCTAAATATCAACTTTCTCACTATATTTCCTCCCCATCACCACCTCCAGCACCACGTCATATGGCATCGCCACCACCCCACTTATCCCTCTTCCGTTGTCGAATCACTCCGCCAAATCAAAGTCCACAATTTTCATATTCCCCCTTCTATTGAAAAGCAAATTATCTAGTTTTATGTCCCTGTGCGCTCTCCTCAGCCTGTCGCAATGCGCTACCACTTCAAGAAGTTGTTTCATTATAGTGGCTGCCTCTATCTTCGGAAAGGTCAATCAACAATTTGGTCGAATAGGGTTTTTTGTTCGCAAAGCTCAACGACGATGGAAAGAGAATTGAAATCTTAATAGGCTCCGAAAATTTGAACAATGTTAGGGTGTGGGGAAAGAAAGTTATGAACTTGGATTCATTTTTGATGCAGGCACGAACTTGGGTTTTGTGGTTTTATGTGGATTTTCAGGGGGTTCTTTTCTCATTTGTGGATAGCCATTGATGATGGCTTTGAAAAAGAGAAAAAAATCATTGATGATAATTCTGAAAAAGAGGAAAAAGAGGAAGAGAAAGAGGATGAAAAAGAAGAGAAAGATGTTAAGAGAGAGTTTTTAGTCCTTCCAACCAAAAGACCTGACACCTGGCACTGATATTTTAACATCTCAGTCTCAATCTGACTCGTTTTGTCTATTTTTGTTAATGAATGGGAGCTTGGATGAGGTTTAAGGATGATTAAGGTGCACTTTATCTCACAGGAAAAATGTCAGGAGCCAGAAAAAGTATTTGTCCTTTAAATTTTCTTATATTGATCCCGAAATTTAATTTTGGGCACCATATTGGTCCGGTAGCCCAATGAAACAGTGTTGATGAGCTAACTCTGACATAGGGTTAAATGACATCATTTTGTTTTTTGAGCTTAAACAAAGTAAAAACGAGAAGACCAAAAAGAGTTTACATTATGTGCAAACCATTTAATCTCCTCTCATTCTCCAAAATGACTTCATTTTTGTTTTATTTAAGAGCTAAAACGAAATGACGTTATTTAGTCTTATATCTAGCGTGACAAGTAATAATTAGCTTAACATTCTGTTCATTGACTCAATGCTGAAAAGGGTCAAGGGAGAAATATAATACCTAGAGTTTAATCTCAAGAACTAATATAGTAAATTTTGAATTTGAGGGATTAAAATAATAAAAATTGTAAATTTCAATAACCACATAGCGAACGAAAAAAGCATTCATCCTGGGTAGAATGCCCTTGGCAGAGTATACCGATAGCACTATACAAATTTAGTCGAAGAAAAAAGTGAAGAGAGAAAAGAGAGGTTTTTTTTTTTATATTATTTGAATAGAAAAAAATAAAATATTTTTTTATATAAATTTTAAATACATTATAAATATATAAATATATAATGGAATAATAAAAACTGAAAGTGATTAATTGATTAATATACTTAATCATATATTTAATTTTAACTTGAACAATAAATTCACATATAAGTTAAAAAAAAATAATTGGATCACATAATGTTACACCTTTGTATTTTGAGTAAATGAATAATGTTTTCTGTGTATGTTAAAAGACATATATTTTTGAGACACAATTAAGTGTATATTTTAGCATAAAATTAAAGAATGTGTTTTTTTTTTGTCACAAGGAAAATGAAAAAGGAGAATATAGAAGAAAGTAGAAGAGAGAGAAAAGATAATAATAAGTTGAAGAATGAGAAAAACAGAAGTTAAAAGGGAAGACAAAAAAACATGCATATTTCTCATGTGTTGGTTACATATTAATTACGAAATTATTAGCGATGTGGCAAGTCTCTTAATATATATATATATATATATATATATATATATATATATATATATATATATATATATATATATATATATATATATATATGAGAAAATTTTACTCCTCTTCCCTGCGAGATGCTAAAATAATATTTCTCTTCCCTCTGTATATTTTCCTCTCTTATAACCTTTAAAGAATCTCCTTTTTAATTCATTTTAAATTTTTTTGTGTTAACTAATGTTAATTTTATCAATTTTTAAAAAAAAAATATTTCTTATGAAAATATATTTTAGTAAAAATTTTATTTTTTCTCATTAAATTTTGCTTACCAAAATACAGTTTAATAAATTATTTTTTAATTGATTAAATTGTATTTTTATCAAAATATTTTTTTAAAAATTTAATAATTAAATTATTTTTTTAAGATTTTCTTCAATAATTTTTTAATTATTAAACAATGATTTTACCAAAATTTTTATTAACAATTTTTTTATATTTTACTATTAATTTTTTGATATTAATATATATTATTTTAATATTAAAAAAACTCTTAGTAAGACTATTTTTCAATATCAATATATATTAATTGTTATACATATTAATAATGGTAATATTTTTTTATTTAATGTTAAAATAATATACATTAATATCAAAAAGTTAATAATAAAATATAAAAAAAATTATTAACAAAAATTTTGATAAAATTATAATTTAATAATTAAAAAATTATTGAAGGATATTTTAGAAAAAAAATAATTTAATTATTAAATTTTTTAAAAATTATTTTGATAAAAATAGAATTTAATCAATAAAAAATAATTTATTAAGTGGTATTTTGGTAAGTAAAGTTTAATGATAAAAAAATAAATTTTTTTTTTAAAAAATAGATAAAGTTAAGTAGTTAACATTAGTTAACACAAAAAAATTAAAATGGAATAAAGAGGAAATTTTTTAAAAGTTATAAGGGAGGGGGGAATGTATATTTTATAAATAGAGGGGAGGGGAGTGTCATTTTAGTATTTCGCAGGGAAGGAGGAGCTGATGGAGATATAAACAGGCTGAACGCGACATGGCACTACACTGGAGCAGTCAACTTTGCGGTTAGTTTGATTATCTTAACGTCTATGTAATTCCATATACGTATAGTCATTGTTAAGGTACTTGCCAAGAACTAGAATATAATTTATATCGTTAGGAACATGTGGCTGATAGTAATTAATAATTTTAGAAATGTGGTTATCAATTTTTGATAAGTAAGTTGTTAACTTAATAATTATTACATAATTATTAATTTAAAGTTTAAATACTGGGGTATATGTTTTTCAAGCAATGAAGTTAGTTTATTGGTCACACGTTTGTCAATTTATTGATTTAGTTATTAACTATCCAAATTTGTTAGTTAGATTATCAAGTTAAAGTTTGATAATTATATTGTTAATTAATTTACTGAATGTTTTAAATTCACGTATGTTATTAAGAAAATGTGTATTAATTAAGTAAGTACATATTAATAGAGAATGTGGTGTTGACATAAACTCAGTTAGTATATACGTGTAAAATTCTCTAAAGCAAATGTATACAATAGTTAAGCAACTTCGATAAGTTGGACCTATACAATTTTTTAATTGTTAATAATTGTGAATTCTTTTTTTGTCAGAGGCCTCGCTTACTTCTGTCCCAGCGAGTGAGTCACACGTTTCCACCACCCGACGCCATCGCCCCGTTTCTGAAGGAGGCTGAATTCGGCGACACGGTGCCTCTCAGGGATTTCGTATTCGACAACTTCCTGATCACGACATTCATGGAGCGATGGCATCCAGAGACCCACACGTTCCATCTGCCATGAAGTGAGGCCACTATTACCCTGCAAGACATGGCGTACCACCTTGGGCTACGCACATACAGGGAGCCAGTTGGAAGGTCCTTCCGTAATTACTACAGATGGTACGACACGGAGACATGGGCGTTGGTGGAGCGACTGCTCCGTGCTAGGCCTCCGATGGAGCTACAGCAGGGGGCGCAGAGGAAGGAGGCATTCTCGCTGAAGCTGAGATGACTGCGGGACCGTGTCCATGCTATGCCACCCGACGGACGATCCGGAGACACTCTGACAGTATGTGAGGTGTTACATCTTGCTATTGACGGGGGTACCTGATGACGGACAAGTCGAACAACTTGGTCCATCTGCGGTGACTGCCACTGCTTCAGGATTTTGAGCGGTGCCATGGGCTGTCTTGGGGTTTGGCGGTGCTTGCAGGGAGCCATGGACGTACCATTTGTTGTACTCTACAACACATCGAGGCACTACAGACATCGCCGACTGCACTCTGTTGTTGATGTCCTGCATATACAAGAAATTTTCCCACACTATAAACGAGATATATACGTATCACATGCACTGGTCTTATCTCGTTTATAATATAAATAAGATACATTCAAGTTTTACTTATTTACACTGTAAATGATATAAGACTGAAGAATGTATTTTTATAATAATTTTTATAATTATTTATTTTAATAATTATTACATTTATTTAATTTAATTAAATAAAAAAACCTTGTAGAGATTGTGCCAGTTAATTTTTTTCTAATTGTTGTTTATTAATTATTACATAAAAAAATTTTTGACATATTTAATTCTATATTTTTATATTATTAAAATTTAGTATTTAAAATATAAAATTTAAATATTTAAAAATTATCATAAAAAATAAATTAAAAAAAATTAAACACCAAATTATAAACATTATAAAATTCAGCTAATCTTAATTACAATCAATTTTTTCCTTTTATTAATTACAATACACTTGTAGTGACACATACACTATCTTCACTTCTTATGCTAACCCTAAAACAACTTCAAATAAAATAATCACGATTTTACTCCCCATCAATGGTTAGCTTCAACCAAGCTAACGAAGTCCTTATTTTTATACTTACTACACACAAATTAAGAAAAATAAGAAACAACAAAAATAAAATAAAATAGAAAAAGCAACATACAGATAAAGTGCAACAACAATCAATAAGGCTTCCACCTTAAATATCTATACTTCTTGCCACCATGACGTTCATATACGAAATCAAGTTGAGGGACAATCTTGTATAGAGCATCGTCTACTTTCTTGGAGTACCACAACCTCCATCTCTCCCACAAAATGAGTGGCATGATAAAGATTCCAAACCCAAAAGTGAATCCCAATTCCACACTTAACAAACTCCAATCAATTGAGCTACTACTATGAGAGTTAGTAGTTTCAGATGACGGCGGTTGTGACAGTCCTTGTCCTCCTTCACCACTACAATTTTGGGTTAATGGTGGCCCACACAACCCCTCATTGCCTATAAATGAATCTGCTTCAAACGATTGGATTTGAGTACCTGTTGGGATTCTTCCCACAAGATGATTATAAGAGACATTCATGATGGCAAGAAAAGTTAAGCTTGCAAGCTCAGTCGGAATCTCTCCCCCCAAAGAATTCATTGACAAGTCTAAGGACTCAAGATTTCTCAAGTTTCCCAAAGTTGAAGGGATATGGCCTGAGAAAGAATTGTGTGACAAGTTAAGAGCATGCAATGCTTTGAAATTCATTATCTCTTCTGGTATTGGCCCTTCAAAATAGTTGGATGAGAAATCCAATGAAGTGAAGGCAATGAGAATCTTTACCAACTTCATTTGTTGACCTTTGTTCACAATTGTAACTGAATCCTCATACCTACCAATACCATATACGCCTTCCATGACATGAGAGACAATGTGGTCCACCACAAAAAGTGGCTCCATGACATGAAGCTTAGCAAATTTCATCTTATCAGCATTGCTGAAAACTGTGGTTATTAAAATCCCAACATTCTGTATATGATTAATGTAATCAAATAAACCAAAAGATAAATGCCCAAACCGTGATCTATCTTCATCATGCATCAACGCTTTCCAACTTTGCAGAAGCGAAGATGGCAACAAGCCACTAAAGTTGTTGGAGGCTAGGTCAAGAATTTGAAGCATCTCCCAGTTGCCAGTGCTACTAGGACATTCAATATGCCCATGAAATTTGTTTGACCTTAAAATCATGACTCTCAGTGTCGAAATGTTCTTCAAGAAGCAAGGAAAAGTATCAATTAATTGATTCTTTCCAAGATTCAAGACTTGTAGATTTTGACAATTTGTCAAAGATCTTGGAACGGTTCCATCTAAAAGATTTCCATTTAAATCTAGAAACCTTAAAGCACAAGATGTTGGGAATGTGTCTGGTACATGGCCACTGAGTTCATTCCCAGCAAGACTTAATACTCTCAAAGATCTGTCACTTGTTGCCAAACACTTTGGAATCTCGCCGTTGAAGCGATTATCCGAAAGATCAAGCAATCTAAGAAATGTCATATTACAAAAGGATTCATGGATTTCTCCATGAAAACTATTGTTTGAAAGATACAACATAACTATGTTTGGAATTTGGTTACCAATGTCTGCTGGAATGAATGAGCTGAAATTGTTGTTGGAGCAATCCAAGTAAGCAATGGTTTTTGTGAAAATGGGGGCAGGCCCTTGCAATTGGTTGCCATGTAGGTCAAGGAGGAATAAATTTGAACCAAGGTTTTGGAAAGGCCCTTCCATACCTTTCAAGAAGTTTTTGGAAAGATTTAGGGACATCAAAAATTCAAGTTTCCAAATCCAATTGGGTATGGTTCCTTCAATTTGGTTGTTGGATAAGTCAAGGTAATAAAGCAAAGTGGACTGATTTCTCAAGAAGGAAGGAAATGCATGCAACTTGCATGAAGCTAATAAAAGATTGTTCAGCATGGGGAAGGATGACAAATCTTGACCATTTGTAACATTTGCATCAACAACTGATAAATTGTTATGAGAAAGATCAAATGTTTTTAAATTTGGTAGGTTCCGAAGTTTGTCCAATTTTATTGTGCCACTGAACTTGTTTGTTGAAAGCTGAAGCAAAAGGAGTCTTTTGAGTTGGAAAATAGATGAGGGAATTGAATCTTGAAAATTGTTTCCACTTAAATCAAGCATCTCTAAAGATGAGGAAGAACAATTTGGTAGTTCCTTTAATGGGCCTTCAAATCTATTGTAGGAGAGAATGAGTTGTTGAAGAGATGGAAGTGCAAACAAAGTTGAAGGAACTCTTCCATCGAAAGAGTTATCTCCTAAATCAACTCTCACAAGATTTGCAAGGCCATTAAAATGGGTGGATGGAATTGTACCACTAAAATAATTATGATTGAGAGCAAAAATCCTAAGAGCATTGGACCTATTGAAAGATGGAAGAGGGCCAGTGAAGTTATTGAATGACAAATCTAGATAAACAAGATGGGTAAGATTTGACATTGAGTTAGGAAGTGTCCCATTAAACTGGCAATTTGATAGATCCAATGTTGATAGTTTCCTCAAGTTGAAGAGAGACTGTGGTAGTGGTCCAGAAAAATTTGTATGACTGAGGTTCAAGTAGTTGAGAGATGCTAATTGATATGGGATATTTTGTGGTAGGGAACCATTAAGTCCTTGATTATCAGATAAATCAAGAACTTGAAGTGAGGATAATTTGAAGATATTTTTTGAAATTTCTCCCACAATGCCAGCATTTGACAAATTCAAATACCTCAGATTCTTCAAGTTTTGGAACTCAGAACGAGTTTCAAAGGAGATGAACTTATTATAAGCCAAATTCAAACTCTGCAAAAATTGCATGTGGAAGAGACTGCTAAAGTTACCTCCAGAGATAGATTCTTGGCTTAAGTCTAGTGCTATAACATGTCCCTTGTTGCAAGAGACCCCTTTCCAGTGGCAGCAATCATGAACATGGTTCCAATGAATTAATTTTTTGGACTGATTTTGGTTATATGTGAGGTTGTTCTTCAAATGGAGCAGCAGAGATTGCTGATGATCAAGACAATAATGGGCAGTGGCTAAATTGATAGTGATAGTCAAGTCCACTAGACACAGCAAGGATATGAAGTAAAACCATGAGTTTGGGGTGGTTCTCATCATATATAAGGCAATGTGTGAAAAATGTTTTGGTGGTGATAAAGCTGGTTTTTGCATTTCAGCTTATGTTACTACCTTCTTTTATAGATTTGATATATACCACTTATGAATATTGTAATAATTTTTGGACCAAAATTTTATTAGATATTAAGTTTTGATATATACCACTTATCTAAAATTTGAAAGAATTTAACGTGTATATTTTTATGTTTGATTAAATATTAAATTTGTTGTATAAATAGAAATAATTAATTTTTATGCTTGCTATTTAAAAATAATATTTTTTTATATATATAAAAATATAATTAGGTATTAACATAAAAAATTTATATTGATAATTATAAAATTAATATATTTTTTAAAATAATTAAATCTTGATTTTAATTTTAATCACAACATTAGTATTTTTTTAAAATTATAGGTAATAAATATTTAAAAAAAAGTAAAAATATATATTAAAAAGTTAAGCAGTAAAAATTTAAAATTAAATAAAAATATTTATATAATAATATTTTTTATTTAAATTATATTATGTTGTTAATTTTATTTTTTGTAGAACATAAAGGTAGAGAAAAATAAAGAATGCGAAAAAAGAGAGAGAAAGATAAAGAAGAAGAATGAAAGAGGGAGTTTGTTAATTTTGGAAGTTAAGAAAATTTTTTATTTTAATTATAATGAAAACATCTGGTGACACATTTTGATTTGTCAAATTACTAATATAAAATATGAATTATAAATTATATATAGAGTGAAAAGGATAAAAAAAAATAAAAAAAGAGAGGTAGATAAAAAATTATAAAAATGATGTTTACTAATTTTAGAGAAAAATATTTTCTCTAAATTTTAATAAGAGAGTGTCATGTGACACATTTTAGTTATTAAATTAGTTAGTAATATATAATATAATATATAATATAACTATATTTCAATTTTAGTATTTTAATTTAATTTAAATAAATTAGATAATGTTATGTTGTATATTTTGATTGTCAAATTCGAAATTAGTCATTGATAATGATATATAAGAGAGATAGAGTGAGTGAAGAAATGAGAGAGATAGAGAAAGGAAGAGAGAAGAAGGGAGAGTTCTTTAATTTTAGAAGCAAAGATTTAATTTCAATTGCAATGAAAAAGTGACATGTGACATATTTTGGCCTTAAAATTAGAGATATATAATAGATATAATAGATATATTATTAAATTATCAAAAGTAATTAATTATAAAAAAATTTACTATGCAAAAAATTATTTAAATATATAAATTTAATTAGATAATTATGTAAAATTTTGTCCACTTACAGTCTAATAAAAAAATACAATTATTATGTTTTTTTTTTTACTAAAGATAGGAAACTCGAACCCGCAACTTCTTAATTGAGTATGAGGAGACTATGACATTTGAGTTATAACTCATTGGCAATTATTATGTTGTGTTTGTTTGTTGAGACATAGATACTAATTATTAAATACGGAGGTGCATATTTATTGTTTGTTTGTTGAGATACAGATTTAGATAGATCCAGTGGTATACAAATACACATAAAATACATGTATATAGTATTCTTCCTTAAAATTGAGACACGAAAATACAATGCATAAGATACAAAACTTGACCCTTTTTATTCTTAATCAAAATTATCAATTATATTTTCATATATTCTTTTCATTTTCTATTCTCTCTCCTCCTTTTTTTAAGAAGATAAAATTAATATTTAATTTATATATATGTATCTTGTACATTATTACCAAATACATTATAAAATTTGTATATCTTTATAATTTATATCTATATATCTTTATATATTTGTATATGTGTTTTAAAAACACTAACCAAACACAGCTCTCTAATTATATATCTGCCTAGAATACTAAAGCCACAACAGTTGGGGTAAAATAACATTTATTCATTTAGGGCATTTATTATCATTTAAATTTATTTTGTTCAAAATATAAAACAAATATAACTTGTTACCCAAATATACAAAATAAACCAAACAGACTGCAAAGGAGAAAGAATAGATTAATCCGACGCAATCGAAACAGAGAGAAAAATATCACTTTGGATTCATTTCCTCCTAATTTCATCCGATTACACCTTTAACACTAATTTGAATTGGTCACTGACAATCTTTTATAGGTTGTCTTTTTTCCAGAAGCTGCAACCACAAAAAATAAAAAGAGAAACGTACATATGAACCTTACCAAACAAAATTAAAATACGATAAATGTTATAAAACCAACACTTTTTATTAATATTTTATTTATTATTATACTATTAAAATTTAAAATTTAAATTTAATATAAAAATATTTTTATTAACTTAATATTAATTAAAAATAACAAATTTTATTAATTATATAATATTATTTTTATACTAATTTTTTATTTTTAATTTTAGAGTTTTTATTATTTTGCATAGTATTTATTGAGAATAATGTTATGTGAGAACCAGAATTATTATTAGCATCTTTTATAGAAAAAAATTTAAAGATCAGTAATTTTAATTTATATTGACTAATATTTTTAGTCAATAATTTAATACTTTTAATTTAACAGTTTAATGTTATATTTTTTAATCAATATTTTTAATATTATTAATTAATTATTAATTACTAATAATAAATTATACTGAATTTATAGTATTATTTTTTTTATATTTAATATTCAATTTAACTCTCCTAGCTATTATGGGTCCTCCTCAAGGAAATGATTAATTAGTTCAATAATGGTGAATGCTCGTCGTAACCTTCAGTCCTTCAGTCAACCCGGGAGTCAACTAAGCCCAACCTTCAAGTTACCTTTCCCGTCAACTTTGGGATAAGTGGAAAATTGAACTACACTAGTCTTTATCTGTACGGACTGTACTGCAATAGTTATCAATATATAGTACTACATTCTAAGGAAAAAAAAAATGTATTTTCTTTTCTAACACATTAGTTATCAATATATAATCATGTTTCTCTTACCGGCTAAAGAATTTAAATATGAAAAAAATATATGTATTTTTTTAGAAAATAATTTTTTTTTGTATATATACAGACAGGTAGACATGGCAGAAATACAGGTACAACATGCAGATAACGTGCTGATTCAGCACGTATCTCACGTGTTGAATATTTGTCAAAATCCGAAGCAACACGCAAGTTCTATGTTGTCCACGTGTCAGTCATCCGTCAACATATATGATGCGTGATTCCAACGTGGCAGCAACACGCAGGTTGCGTGTTGCCACGTGGCAGACGTTGGTTGAATGGTCTTGCAACACGTTGCCTACGAGGTGAATTTTCCATCTATAAAAGCAATGCTCGTAACTATGTTGCTTCATTATGAGAGAAGTATTTTCCTCCAAGGTCGGTATGATGGAGGGCACTGCCAACATAACAACGGTGAGGTCGTACGAAATACGTATGAGGGTGTGAGTTTTCCGTGTGAGAATATGTTTTCGTTTGTGATTCCGTGCACTATAACGTTCGCGGAACTACAGTACGGATTCTATCAAAGTATAGATGCTGATATTGTGAAGAGGGTGACCAACATTCTCTATAGGAGTCCGGTTGTCGTATTTGGCGGCCTGATGCAATTTTAAGTTATACCAATCGTCGACGAAACAAGTATTCAGCGGATGTTTCGTCTTGAATTATATGTTGAGTTTGAGCATATTGTTGCAGATGAGTTTCAACATGACCCAGATGTACAAGATGACAGAGGTGAGGCGTACTTGGGATTGAACGATGATAGCAATGAGGAGTTCGAAGCTACTTACGAAGCCGGTGATGAGGACGATGACGGTGATGTGGGAGGTGAGGCAGTGACAGAAATTTTAGTGGTTCCAGCAGCAGTTAGTCAACCGATGGGCGATCCACCCTTTATGCGTAGCTTGGATCTTGACGCCATGCATGCACCAGAGTTTCCCGAACATGTAAACATAGGTACGTGAGCAGTGGATAATATGTTTACTTGATTTTGTTTTAGCGGATCAATGAACGACAAATATGTTTTCTTATATGTGTTGCTGATCTTAAGGATGAGGAGTTTAGAATCGGAATGGAATACGGTTTAAGAAAATCAGTCATTGCGGCAATTCAGAGTCACACTATCTCCAGAGGAGTCGATTACATTGTTTATGAATCCGAGCCACAGACGTTCTATGTAAAGTGCAAGAATTACGGACGTGGGTGCGACTGGCTTATCCAAGCCAGCTTCATACAGAAGAAAGCCTGTTAGGAGATTCGAAGATACAACGAGAGGCACACGTGTTCCATGGGAACGATCTCACAGGATCACTCAAAGTTAGACTTGGACATGATTGCTGAAGCTATGAAGCCATTAGTTGAGTCCGACCCATCCATAAAGGTCAAATATATAATTGCAGAGGTCCAGGCAAGATTCAACTACACTATTAGTTACCGGAAGGCTTAGCTGGCAAAACAGAAGTCGATAGCCAAGGTTTTCGGTGGATGGAAAGAATCTTACCAAGCTTTGCCATTGTGGTTCTTGGCGATGGTTTAGAAGATGCCTAGTTCACAAGTTCAAATAGAAACATGACCCCTGTATAATGGGAGTCAAGAGGTGGACGGTGTAAGGATACTTCATAGGGTATTCTGGAGCTTCAATCCATACATAAGAGCTTTCAACTGGTATGGCTTGTATTGCCAGGGGGCACTATGCATATCCGTACTGACGAACCATTCGGTCCGCAGGATGCCATTCGACACACTCAAATGACACCAACAACCCCACTGTGTCACAGACGTCAAGGTGTGCGTGTAGGTCTGCAGGAATGGCGATGCCGACGTACGACCAGAATATAAACTGCAAAATACAATTATGGGCATTAGATTATTAATAATACTGTTAATTATAACAAAATTCCTCAAAATCCATACTCACTTCTTCCATAATGTCGATCGCGTGCCTAATGGAAGCCTGAGTCCTAGCCATCCATTTTCGAGGTCATGGATGATGACTCCATCTGCAACATACAACATTATTCACATAGTTTGAAATACATCTTGCCTATAAATAACATACAACTAAAATTCCTATAAAATAATGATGCATACCTACGTGCCAACAGTATCTCAGCCAGCGCAAGCTGGGCTCGGGGAATGGGCGCAAGCCACGACATACGCTCCCACGCCTAAACAAGCAACAAGTCTAGTGGCCCATCCATCTCGTTACAATCGTACAGTGATGCACGACACAGTGACCTTTAAAGGTGAGCAAGACAAGCTGAACCCCAACTATAATTGGCGATCTGATCAAAATTCTGGAGCAATGATAGATACTTCGCGTGTAAATATGCCGTCGACTTATCTACAAAGAGGGTGGTACTCAGTAGACAGAAGATGTGACACCTAACATAGTGCATAACTTACTCCCATGTGTCCCAAGGCTGTGTGTCTCTAATATGGCGAACCCATGAAAGATTTATGTAGCTTTTCAAGGAATTGCTCACTTGGGGTTCGCCGCCGAAAATCGCGAGACTCTGGGTGACCAAGAAGTCGTGACTGCTATCGATCCAACCAGTCACAACATCTCCGTCGATCGGTAGGCCGAATAAGTGTAACACGTCCTCCAGTGTCACTGTAACTTCACCCACTGGCATGACAAAAGTATGTGTCTCCGGCCGCTACCTTTCCACAAGAGCAGCTAGCAGAATGCCCTCTGATCACTCCAACTCGCGAGAGCTGGTAGAACCCGGTGGTTTGTATGGCTTCCTCAACCGTCAGATGCCACGTTTCTGGCTGGTCAAGCTTATGAGGTAAAAAATTCCTATTAGCTTGGTAAAGTTCAACCAAAAAAAGATTTAATTTAATAAATAACAAAAAAAATAAAATAATATTTTTTTATTATTTACATTACGTTATTCTCTTAATTAAATCATAAAATAAAATAGCAAAAATATTAAAACACAAAACAACATACAATAGCTAGTTTCATTAATTTATTTTACTAAACAATGAACCACACATAACGAAAGCAATAATAATAATAATAACTACATTCAAATTAATAAATTAGATAAATTAATAAATTTGTGTTAAAAATAATAATAACAAAAGCAATAATAATAATGAAAGCAATAATAATAACAACTAGTATTAAAAATATATAATAAATTTGTTATCAGTTTAAATTTATTATCTTGTTTAACTAAGATTTATATTTAATAATAATAACGAAAGCAATGACAATAACAAAATTATATCATAATCATACAAACTATTAAACTAATATTAATCAAGTAAATACTAATAAATTAATAAAAAATAATAAACTTACATAATTGGGATGCTCCAGATAATTGATAACATAATATTCAAGAGACGTATAATCACGTACCATTATAAATATATTAATCACACTCTCAACTTTAAAACTAATTCAAAACATTCCTAAACGCCAAACTCCACCACTCCTTTGTCACTCTCAAAGCAAATAATGAAAACTTTCACAGTCCCACCACCATTTTATAATACATCCGCTGCCAACCCTCAACGTCCCACATTAATGGCTGTTGTTCTCGGTGCGGATCATCTCTCTTGCAACGCGACATGTGACAACACGCATGTAGCGTGCTGATGCATGTGCGACACGTGGACGGCCGAGACCAACACGCAGCTTGCGTGCTGCACAGATGTTGGACACGTGGCTGGACAAGGCTTACACGCAGCCTGTGTGCTGAGTTGGCATTGACACGTTGCGCTCATGTCTTTGGTAGACACGTCAACACGTTACCTGCGTGTTGATTAACACGTTTCCTGCATGTTAGCTCCCTTTTCTGATAGATCCATAATTCTGTAAAATACCTCAAACACCCATATTCAAGTAAAGCACCACTCATTTCTCCATAAGTCAAATAATTTCTGTCTTTTTTCAAATGATACAAATTTAAAATAGTGCTAAAAAAATTAAAATTAATAATTTAATTTAAATAGTATATTAAAATAAGTATAATCATAAAAATTTTAAAATATAATTATATGTAAAGTATTATAAAATAATAGAAAAAATATAAATAATAAAAATGATAAGAGTGTATTTTTTTGTCATTTATTTTAAAAATACAATAAATATTTTTATTTTGTATTTAATCATTTAATAGAATTATTTTTAAATAAATAATTTTACGTATGATATATAAGTATGTAAAATAATATGAAATTTAAATAGTTTATAATTTAAAATTTGTTATGATAATAATATTATAATAATTTTAATGTAGATATTTATTATACTTAATTAATATTTTATATTTTTATTGAATAACAATATGTAACAAAATAATCAATTATAGGAGTTATGATTTTAATTTTTAGTTTTGTTAAATAATCAAAATTGATAATGCCATATCATTAAAAAAAGAAACATGACATAAATTTAATACACAAAAATTTAGTATCAATTTTTATATAATAAAAATAGATAGATAGATTAACTTATTGTTGGTCGAAATAATTATTTTTCGAGAGACTAAGTTGATTCGAAATACTAGTGTAGGGTCAGCTAGGAAGCAGAAGTCGAAAGGATGCACGTGCATGCATTAATTGGAAGCTATTTGACACGAACTCAACTTAGACACTTTGTTAAATCAAACAAGTACTCGAATGAAGAATCAAACGGTTGTTCGAATAGAGAATCGAGCGGTTACATAAATTGAGAAGTCGAAGGTTTTATCTGAGTGAGGAATTTATGGGTAACGCCTGTGGGCAAAAGAGCGGGAACAGTTACCTAAGAATTCGCATACAAGGCGGCGGCGTGTAACTAATGGTCGGTTACAGATGTGGGTTATAAATATTAGTAAGTTTTAGGAAATAAAGGTTGAAACTTTTTTTCAGAAATACACTCAAGCACACTCACATCCCCAGCAAATTTCTGAGTCTGCATTTGAGTTCGATTTCTATAGGGTTCCTTCCATTGTCTTTAATTTTCCATTTATAATTTCTGTGAACTTTACTTTTTCTTGTCAAATTTATCTTCAAAGAATCTTTAATTTTATTGTCAAATTTACATTCAAAGTTTTTTTACTTATTTGCCCAATTTATGTTTCAGTCTTTAAGTTTTCTGTCCAAAGTACTTTGATCGAATCGAAGGCATTTTAATCGCTTCCTTTATAATTCAACACAAGTCATTTCGATTTCAGTCATTTTATTTTTCGAATCTTTTCTTGTTCACTTCTTTTATCTTTTATCTTTTTGCACTTTTCGAACTTATTTCTTGTTTTAATACTCGTCTAATTCGAGAACCTTTGATGCACTTATAGAACTGGTACCTGCAAAAGAGGAGTATGTTTCGCTCCCAGACCATTAGAATCGAACTACCATCGATTTGCTAAAAATTGACAAAACAAATTGGCATGCTCGGTGGGACAGTTTTAAACTGAAGTGTGTCAAAAAGATTAATTTTTTGGTGTCATTTGGTGTATGCAATTGTGAAGTGGAAGTTATTTACATGGCTGATAAAATGTCAAATGTGAATGGTGGTTCATCCACCAATGACAGCATACCAGTAACTGTGCAACCTTTGGATGTTACTTCACGTTTGGAAGGTATAGTTGTAAGTGAAAGTACGATGGTTACTAGCGTACAAACTAGGAACATTGACGTAATATTCGTCCACGTGGTAACTTACCACCAGTCTAGCCTCCATTAACCACTGATGGCCTCCCTATGGCCTCCCTCCTAGTTATACTCCACCAGTGAGTGATTTTATTCCTTCTGTTCATTTCGGGAGTGTAAATAATTCTCAAAACCCACAACAACATTTTGAGTTCTCTCGTGATTATAATGTGAGCTCTACATCGAATGCTTCTAATTCCATGGCGGTATTTCGACAACATATAGAGGAAAGTCATCATGATTTAGTCAACTTATTGACTCAACAAATGACCACAATTCTAAATCCCATGATGGCTGATCACGAATCAAAATTTGAACGTCTTGCCAGATAAGTTGAATGGATTGCTCGAATCATTGACTATGATGAAGTGAAAGGCATGATGCCATGGGGAATATTGAAGGATTCGAAAATATATTTCAAAATAAAAATAATGTTTTAAATAGAGAAAATTCTTAGATAATTCTTCGTGGTCATAATGCAGATGATGTTCTAGCCAGATGACGTGCTAATCATGGTGGGAAACGTTATCAAGTCACAAGAATTGTGGAAGAAGTGCTCAATCGAGTTGGTTTGAATGTTAGTTTTATGAACCGACCCCATTTTGTGTCTGTTTTCCGTCAAGTTGTTCAAATGGCTGAAGTGCCAAGAGGGGTAAAAAATCCAAAGATGATTACAAAATTTGCAGGGAAAGTTGGAAAGTCAATCACTGAACATGTCGCAAGATATTTGGTTGATATTGGAAATTTGGCCAACGATGAGAATTTGAAAATGAAGTTTTTTCTTTTTTCATTAACGAAGAATGCGTTTACTTAGTTTTTGAATCTTAGACCAAATTCGATAACGACATGGAATCAGTTGGAAACTACTTTTCATGCTCAATTTTACCAAGGGGAGTTGGATGTAGCAGTTACTGATCTAGTTGCTTTGAAATGGGAAGATGGTAAAACAATCGATGACTATATGATACATTTTAAAAATGCTAGAAGTAGATGTTACGTGTTATTACCCAAAAGTGAAGTGGTGAAAATAGCAGTTATGGGGTTAGAATTTTATATGCGTCGAAAACTACTTAATGTGTATATCCCTGACTTAGCCCATTTGGCTGAAAGGGTTCGCCAGGTCAAACTTATGAAAAAAGAAAAGGAGAAATATAGGAATGAATAGAAGTTAAAGAGTAAACCTTTTACTCGAAAGGAGAAGGTCGCTTATGTGACCATGGAGTCCTCAGAAGAGGAACTCGATCTCGAGGCAGAGGTCGATTTGGCCGAACTTAAGAAGGGTCCTCCATATGTTTGCTCTTTACTTAAAAATCTCCCTACTAATGAAAAGTCGAATGATTCAAAACTAAAGAGTGGGAAGAAATATAGTTTTGATATTTCGAAATCTAATCAAATTTTCGATGTGTTGCTTAAAGATAAACAATTAATTCTGCCTGAGGGTAGAACCTTACTTTCGGTGAAAGATTTAAAAGAAAATCCTTATTGTAAATTTCACCAAGCAACCATTCATTCGACTAATAGTTGTGTTCGTTTCAGGGACTTAATTCAGGAGGCTATAATGAAAGGGCATTTGAAGTGAAAGAAATGAAAGTTGATGTTGATCCTTTCGATGTTGATGCTGGTTTTGTTGGACCATATTTTGGAGTGAATATGGTTGGTATGTCATATGATTTTGATGTGGCTCTAGGTGATTTTGAGTCACAAGTTCGATCAGTATATCCTCGAGCAGGGGATGATTTACTGGATTTCTTAGTATAGCAAAAGATTAAAGATCGGGATGTATCTCTATGTCCTCGATGTAATACTACATTCGATACTGAGGCTGCGGCAATCTTCGAAAAAGAAAGGATGAAAAAGGAGTTGGCTCATAGGGAGGAGCAAGCTCGTCAGAGGCAACCTGTTAGACGAGTGGAAGGAGAAAGTTCAAGGGCTCCCCAACAGAATGCTGTTGCACCATTGAGCCGTTCCCAAGCTATTGGAGTTCAGTGGATTCAGAATTGTCAAGAGTTCCAGAATCGAGATGTGTAATATTGGCGAAACCCACAGTGGGGACATAGAGGGCGTCCTCGAAACCAATATTTTTATCAACGTGGTCGAGCCAGAGGGTACCCGAGGGAAAGAGGAAGAAGGAGTTTTCCTTAAAATAAGAAGCCTTAGGTCGACAAAGGCAAGGGAGCAATACCTTCGGTGCACTCCCGAATAGTTTTTCCTTCTGATGGGGAAACATGCCCGAAGAGTATTCCTTCCCCTACAAAATTGGAGAAGGGCAAGGCAGTAGTTCATACATCAGGGATTGACAAAGGCAAGGAGGCCGATTTGGATGAAGAATACTTCGAAGAAGGAGATGGTGAGATGGTTGAAACTATTTCGATTATTCTAATTAAGTATTTGGGTGAGTATGAAGGTGATCCAGAAGAGGACTATGACATGGATGCTGAAGAGGCTTTTTCTTTCATCCGATATGAGGATGAACCAGGATATTTCCTGTGACCCACTGAAAAGCAAAAGTCTTATCTTTTCCCATTTCATATTACTACTATTTTGAGTTGGATTAAGGTGAATAAAGTTTTGATTGATGGTGGAGAAGCGGTAAGTCTCTTACCAGAAAGGATGCTGTTGAAGGTTGGTAAGCATCCTGATAACTTGGTACCCACAAATATTGCTGTAATAGACTTTAGTGGCTCTTCTACTCCTACAAGAGGTCTGGTTACTTTGGGGGTGAAAGTAGGGTCATCTGAACGAAATACTGTTTTTGTGGTGGTGCCATCGAAAGCAAGTTACAATGCCTTGCTGGGTCGAGACTGGATTCGTGGAGTTGGAGCTGTACCATCTACTGTGCATCAAAGTGTTCTCCTTTGGACAGAGGATGGCAAACCTGAAGTTGTTAAGGCAGATTCGAATCTTTATGTGGAACAGTTGCATGTCGATTTCAGAGTGTATAGCCCAAAACTGAAGCCTTTAAATGTTGACAGGGCATTGAATTCTTATAATTGCGAGGGCTGTTACTTGTCTTCAGAAGGTTTGACGGTGAAGTTGTGTCATCCCCATTTGAACGTGACCCCGACTGGTTGGGATTGCTCGTCGTAAGGGATTTGAGGCATTATTCGATGGAGCGTATCAAGATGTTTTAGATTACCTAGTAATTTTAAGTAATTATTTAAGTAATTTCCCTTCTGTAGAAAATAAAGGTGGTTCTTCTGATGAAGTGAAATCATTCAGGGATGTAATTTCTTCTCTTAGTAGTAATAGCTCGATGTCTTCAATCGAGTTTAATTTTTTCTTCATTATGTAATACAAATGATATTGTTAGTCAAACTGCTGATTTATTAGCAGAAGTCCATTGTGTTGAAAATAAAGCTGATGTTAATCCAGAAAATGATCAAGTTCATTTTATTCCTGATGAATCTGTTGATTTCTCTTTTGATTGCATCTATGACTTAGAACCTTTGGGTTTCGAAAAACATTCAGTAAAAGATGAGGATCATTTGAAAGGATTTGAATCTCAAGATCCTTTAGAAGAAATTAATTTGGGATCTCTTGACGATGTTCAAATTACTTATATTTGTAAAGATCTTGTAGATCCTTTTCGAACTGAACTTTTTCATCTTTTACATGAATTCAAAGATTGTTTTGCTTGGAATTATCATGAGATGCCTGGTCTCAATCGTTCTCTGGTAGAACATCGATTAGCATTGAAATCAGATGCTCGACCTGTGAAGCAAACTCCTCGTTGTTTTGCTCTAGAAATCAATCAAAAGATAAAGGAAAAAATAGAACGGTTGATTAAAGCAAAATTTATTCGAACCGCATGTTATGTTGAATGGGTTTCGATTATTGTTCCTGCAATGAAGAAAAACTGAAAGTTAAGGGTGTGCATTGACTTTAGAGATTTGAATAATGCTACCCCAAAGGATGAGTATTTTATGCCTATTGCAGATATGTTGATTGATTCTGCAGCGGGAAATAAAATTTTAAGTTTTATGGACGGTTATTCTGGATATAACCAAATCTTCATTGCAGAAGATGATGTGTCCAAAACCGCCTTTCGTTATCCTGGGGCATTAAGCACTTATGAATGGGTGGTTATGCCTTTTGGTTTGAAAAATGCTGGTGCAACTTACCAGCGAGCAATGAATGCTATATTCCATGAGTATATTGGGAGATTTATGAAGGTGTATATTAATGACGTTATGGTCAAATCGATTTTGATGAATCAACACATTGATCATTTAAGGAAAGCATTTGTCATGATGAGAAAGAAAGGATTAAAAATGAATCCTTTGAAATGTGTCTTTGGTGTATCAGCTGGAAATTTCCTAGGCTTTGTGGTTCATAAAAAAGGGATTGCAATCGATAAGAGCAAGGCTGATGCAATATTAGCATTGTCTGCACCTAAATCGAAAAAAGAAGTGCAATCATTCCTTGGGAAAGTGAATTATCTCCGAAAGTTTATTTCAAATCTTTCTGATCGAACCAGGGTGTTTGCTCCTTTAGTGAAGCTAAAGAATGATTCACAGTTCGAATGGACTCGTGAGTATCAACAGGCATTTGATTCAATCAAGACTTATTTATCTAAGGCTCTAATAATGGTGAATGTCCGTCCTCATGAGCCCTTGAAACTGTATATCACAGCATCTACAAACACAATTGGGTGTATGCTAGCCCAAGATGATGAAAATGGGCATGAACGGCCAGTTTATTACCTTAGTCGTGTTTTGACCGACATTGAAACAAGGTATTCCCCAATAGAAAAATTGTGTTTATCCCTATACTATGCATGCATGAAATTAAAATGCTACATGGTGGCTAAATCAGTAAAGGTTATAGCACAAACTGATCTCATCAAATATATGTTGAGTTTTCCAATGTTACGAGGTCGATTAGGAAAATGGATGTTAGCTTTGACAGAATTCGATTTATAATATGTCCCTGCCAAGGCTGTGAAAGGTCAGGTCATTGCAGAATTTTTAGTGGCTAATTTGAATAATATGAATGATCAGGGGCAAATGTACTCGATATTAAATTTGATTATTGGAAGTTATATTTTTGATGGATCGAAGCATAAAGATGGTGCAGGGGTTGGAATTCTTATTATCTCGCTAGAAGGGATTCCATCAGAATTCCTGTTCGAGTTAAAATATCCCTGCTCAAATAATATGGCAGAGTATGAAGCTTTGATTTTGGGCCTTGAAATATTGATCAGAAAAGGGGCTTTGAAAGTCCAAATCCTAGGGGATTCTCAGTTAGTCCTGAAACAATTATCGAAGGAGTTTAAATATAATAATGAGAAGTTGCAAAAATATTTGGCAACAGCTTGGGAATTGTTAACTGCTTTTCAAAAAGTTTCTTTAGTTCATATCCCAAGGATTCATAACGAGATCGCTAATGAACTAGCCCAAATTGCTTTGAGATATAGAATTGGCCCAGAAACTTTAAGAAAATTAGCCATCCATGATCAAAGATTGTATCGAATATGCAAATGCATGTCTAGAATGTCAAAAGCATGGATCGATACAACAGATTCCAGCATCTGAGTTGCATTCGATTATAAAGCCATGGCCATTTAGGGGTTGGGCTTTAGATTTAATTGGATTGATTCATCCTCCTTCATCGAAAACATCATAAATTTATTCTGGTATCAATTGATTATTTTAGAAAGTGAGTCGAAGCAGTTCCTTTAATAGAGGTTGGGAAAAATGAGATAATAGATTTTATTGTGGAACATATAATCCATCGATTTGGAATTACTCAAACATTAAGCATTGATCAAGGGACTATGATCACTGGTCAGCGAGTCAAGAATTTTGTAGCTTCGAGGAATATCAATATGGTTACTTGAACCCCCTATTATGCACAGGCTAATGGGCAAGTTGAGGCAGCAAATAAAATTCTAATAAGTTTGATTAAAAAACATATTGGGAATAGACCTCGAACTTGGCATGAAACTTTAAGTCAAGTGCTATGAGCTTATTGAAATTCACCAAGAGGGTCGACAGGTGCGTCGCCCTATAAATTAGTGTATGGCCATGATGCTGTGTGATGAGCGGATAATTTATACGCTTTTTGGCATTGTTTTTAGTATGTTTTTAGTAGGATCTAGTTACTTTTAGGGATGTTTTTATTAGTTTTTATGTTAAATTCACATTTCTGGACTTTACTATGAGTTTGTGTGTTTTTCTGTGATTTCAGGTATTTTCTGGCTGAAATTGAGGGACTTGAGCAAAAATCAGATTCAGAGGTTGAAGAAGGACTGCTGATGCTGTTGGATTCTGACCTCCCTGCACTCAAAGTAGATTTTCTAGAGCTACAGAACTCAAACTGGCGTGCTTCTAATTGCGTTGAAAAGTAGACATCCAGGGCTTTCCAGCAATATATAATAGTCCATACTTTGGCCAAGTTTAGACGACTTAAAAGGGCGTTGAACGCCAGTTATACGCTGTTGTCTAGAGTTAAACGCCAGAAACACGTCACAAACTAGAGTTGAACGCCAGAAACACGTTACAACCTGGCGTTCAACTCCAGAAAGAGCCTCTGCACGTGTAACATTCAAGTTCAGCCCAAGCACACACCAAGTGGGCCCCGGAAGTGGATTTATGCATCAATTACTTACTTCTGTAAATCCTAGTAACTAGTTTAGTATAAATAGGACTTTTTACTATTGTATTTGACATCCTGGATTGTATTTTTGATCCTGTGATCACATTTTGGGGGCTGGCCTCTCGGCCATGCCTGAACCTTTCACTTATGTATTTTTCAACGGTAGAGTTTCTACACTCCATAGATTAAGGTGTGGAGCTCTGCTGTTCCTCATGATTTAATGCAAAGTACTACTGTTATCTATTCAATTCAACTTATTCCGCTTCTAAGATATCCATTCGCACCCAAGAACATGATGAATGTGATGATTATGTGATGCTCATCATCATTCTCACTTATGAACGCGTGCCTGACAAACACTTCCGTTATACATGCAAACAAGCTAGAATGAATATCTCTTGGATATCTAATACAGGGGACCGAGTCTGAGTTATTAGAATCTTCGTGGTATAAGTTAGAACCCATGGATGGCCATTCCTGAGATCCGGAAAGTCTAAACCTTGTCTGTGGTATTCCGAGTAGGATCTGGGAAGGAATGGCTGTGACGAACTTCAAACTCGTGAGTGTTGGGCGTAGTGACAGATGCAAAAGGAGGGTGAATTCTATTCCAGTATGATCGAGAGCCTCAGATGATTAGCCGTGCCGTGACAGAGCATTTGGACCATTTTCACAAGAGGATGGGATGTAGCCATTGACAACGGTGATGCCCTTACAGAAAGCTTGCCATGGAAAGGAGTAAGACTGATTGGATGAAGACAGCGGGAAAGCAAAGATTCAGAGAAACGAAAACATCTCTATACGCTTATCTGAAATTCTCACCAATGATATACATAAGTATTTCTATCTTTATTTTCTATTTATTTATTTATTATTATTCGAAAACTCCATAACCATTTGATATCCGCCTGACTGAGATTTACAAGGTGACCATAGCTTGCTTCATACCAACAATCTCCGTGGGATCGACCTTTACTCACGTAAGGTTTTATTACTTGGACGACCCAGTGCACTTGCTGGTTAGTTGTGCGAAGTTGTGAAGTTATGTTTGGACTATGGTTCTGTGCATCCGTTTTCGGTTCCATTGCCAGGAAGAGAACGAACAACAAATTTTACAACCTGAGTAACAATTTCGCACACCAAGTTTTTGGCGCCGTTGCCGGGGATTGTTTGAGTTTGGACAACTGACGGTTCATCTCGTTGCTCGGATTAGGTAATTTTCTTTTTTGTTTTATTCTCAAAAATTTTTCAAAAAAAAAAATTTTTTTCTTTCAAAAATTTCTCATCTGTTTTCGAAAATTATTCTAAAATTTTTTAAGAATGAATTCTAGTGTTTCATAAAGCATGTTGAAGCCTGACTGGCTGTAAGCCATGTCTAATCTTTTGGACTGTGGTTTCAACTTATCATCACAAGAGCTTGTTGATCTTCACACACTTAGTTGCTCTATACATGGAAAGTATAAATATCTTTTAAAGCTTGGCTGGCTAACTAGCCATGCCTAACCCTCAGATTGGAGCTTTAGACTAAGAATGCAAGATTCCTGAAATTCATATTAAAAATTTTGGAATCCTTATTTTTCTTTTTCACAAATAATTTTTGAAAAATACAAAAAAATTAGAAAATCAAAAAAATATTTTGTGTTTCTTGTTTGAGTCTTGAGTCAAATTCAAGTTTGGTGTCAATTACATACTCATCTTGCATTTTTCAAAAATTGCATTCATGCATTGCATTCATCATGATCTTCAAGTTGTTCTTGATAAATCTTCTTGTTTGATCTTCAAATTTTCATGTTTTGTGTCTTTTCTTGTTTTTCATATGCATTCTTGCATTCATAGAGTCTAAGCATCAAAGATTTATAAGTTTGGTGTCTTGCATGTTTTCTTTGCATCAAAAATTTTTCAAAAAAAGTGTTCTTGATGTTCATCTTGACATTCATAGTATTCTTGCATGCATTCATTGTTTTGATCTAAAAATTTTCATGCATTGCATCATTTTCATGTTTTTCTCTCTCATCATTAAAATTTCAAAAATAAAAAAATATATCTTTCCCTTTTTCTCTCTCAAAATTTTGAAAATTAGATTTGATTTTTTCAAAAAATTTTAAAATTCAATTGTTTCTTATGAGTCAAATCAAATTTTCAATTTAAAATTCTTATCTTTTTCAAAATCTTTTTCAAAAATCAAATCTTTTTCATTTTTTTTATTTATTTTCGAAAATTTTAAAAATATTTTTCAAAAATCTTTTTCTTATCTTTATCTCCTAATTTTCGAAAATAACATCATCAATTAATGTTTTGATTCAAAAATTTCAAGCTTGTTACTTGCTTGTTAAGAAAGATTTAAACTTTAAGTTCTAGAATCATATCTTGTGATTTCTTGTGAATCAAGTCATTAATGGTGATTTTAAAAATCAAATCTTTCTCAAAACTAATTTCAATCATATCTTTTCAAAAATATCTTTTTATCTTATCTTTTTCAAAATCATATCTTTTTCAAAAATTTGATTTTAAAATATCTTTTCTAACTTCTTATCTTTTAAAAATTGATTTTCAAATTTGTTTCAACTAACTAACTAACTTTTTGTTTGTTTCTTATCTTTTTCAAAACTACCTAACTAACTCTCTCTCTCTAATTTTCGAAAATATCTCCCTCTTTTTCAAAAATTCTTTTTAATTAACTAATTGTTTCAGAATTCAATTTTAATTTATTTCTTCTTTTAATTTTCGAAAATCACTAACCATTTTTCAAAAATAATTTTCAAAAATTTTCTTTCTCTCTCTCATCTCATTCTATTTATTTATTCATCTACTAACATCCCTCCCTCACTCACCAAAAATCCAAACCCTCTCTCTCTGAGTTCAGATTTTCTCTTCTTCTTTTCTTCTACTCACATAAGGGAACCTCTATACTTGGGTAAAAAGGATCCCTATTATTATTATTTTTCTGTTCCCTCTTTTTCATATGAGCAGGAGCAAGGACAAGAATATTCTTGTTGAAACAGATCCAGAACCTGAAAGGACTCTGAAAAGGAAACTAAGAGAAGCTAAATTACAACAATCCAGCAAGCACCTTTCAGAAATTTTCGAACAGGAAGAGGAGATGGCAGCCGAAAATAATAATAATACAAGGAGGATGCTTGGTGACTTTACTGCACCTAATTCCAATTTACATGGAAGAAGCATCTCCATCCCTACCATTGGAGCAAACAACTTTGAGATGAAACCTCAATTAGTTTCTCTGCTGCAGCAGAACTGCAAGTTTCATGGACTTCCATCTGAAGATCCTTTTCAGTTCTTAACTGAATTTTTGCAGATCTGTGATACTGTTAAGACTAATGGAGTAGATCCTGAAGTCTACAGGCTCATGCTTTTCCCCTTTGCTGTAAGAGACAGAGCTAGAGTGTGGTTGGACTCTCAACCCAAAGATAGCCTGAACTCTTGGGATAAGCTGGTCACGGCTTTCTTAGCCAAGTTCTTTCCTCCTCAAAAGCTGAGTAAGCTTAGAGTGGATGTTCAAACCTTCAGACAGAAAGAAGGTGAATCCCTCCATGAAGCTTGGGAGAAATACAAGCAACTGACCAAAAAGTGTCCTTCTGACATGCTTTCAGAATGGACCATCCTGGATATATTCTATGATGGTCTGTCTGAATTAGCTAAAATGTCATTGGATACTTCTACAGGTGGATCCATTCACCTAAAGAAAACGCCTGCAGAAGCTTAAGAACTCATTGACATGGTTGCTAATAACCAGTTCATGTACACTTCTGAGAGGAACCCTGTGAGTAATGGGACGCCTCAGAAGAAGGGAGTTCTTGAAATTGATACTCTGAATGCCATATTGGCTCAGAACAAAATATTGACTCAGCAAGTCAATATGATTTCTCAGAGTCTGAATGGAATGCAAGCTGCATCCAACAGTACTCAAGAGGCATCTTCTGAAGAAGAAGCTTATGATCCTGAGAACCCTACAATAGCAGAAGTGAATTACATGGGTGAACCATATGGAAACACCTATAACCCCTCATGGAGAAATCACCCAAATCTCTCATGGAAGGATCAACAAAAGCCTCAACAAGACTTTAATAATGGTGGAAAAAATAGGTTTAACAATAGTACACCTTTTCCATCATCCACTCAGCAACAGACAGAGAACTCTGAATAAAATACCTCTAATTTAGCAAACTTAGTCTCTAATCTATCTAAGGCCACTGTGAGTTTCATGAATGAAACAAGGTCCTCCATTAGAAATTTGGAAGCACAAGTGGGCCAGCTGAGTAAAAGAATCACTGAAACCCCTCCTAGTGCTCTCCCAAGCAATACAGAAGAAAATCCAAAAGGAGAGTGCAAGGCCATTGAATTGACCATCATGGCCGAATCCAAAGAGGATGGGGAGGACGTGAATCCCAAGGAGGAAGATCTCCTGGGACGTCCAGTGATCAATAAGGAGCTTCCCTCTGAGGAACCAAAGGAATTTGAGACTCATCCAGAGATCATAGAGATTCTATTGAACCTCCTTTTGCCATTCATGAGCTCTGATGAGTATTCTTCTTGTGAAGAGAATGAGGATGTTACTAAGGAGCAAGTTACCAAGTACCTTGGTGCAATCATGAAGCTGAATGCCAAATTATTTGGTATTGAGACTTGGAAAGATGAACCTCCCTTGTTCACCAATGAACTGAGTGATCTGGATCAACTGACATTGCCTCAGAAGAAACAGGATCCTGGAAAGTTCCTAATACCTTGTACCATAGGCACCATGATCTTTGAAAAGGCTCTGTGTGACCTTGGTTCAGAGATAAACCTCATGCCCCTCTCTCTAATAGAGAAACTGGGAATCTTTGGGGTGCAAGCTGCTAAAATCTCATTAGAGATGGCAGACAATTCAAGAAAACAGGCTTATGGACAAGTAGAGGACGTGTTAGCAAAGGTTGAAGGCCTTTACATCCCTGCTGATTTCATAGTCCTAGATACTGGGAAGGATGAGGATGAATCCATCATCCTTGGAAGACCCTTCCTAGCCACAGCAAGAGCTGTGATTGATGTTGACAGAGGCGAACTAGTCCTTCAATTGAATGAGGACTCCCTTGAGTTTAAAACTCAAGGTCATCCTTCTGTAAACATGGAAAAGAGGCACAGTAAGCTTCTCTCAAAACAGAGTCAACCAGAGCCCCCACAGTCAAACTCTAAGTTTGGTGTTGGGAGGCCACAACCAAACTTTAAGTTTGGTGTTGAACTCCCATATCCAAACTCTAAGTTTGGTGTTGGGGAGTCTCAACAATGCTCTGAACATCTGTGAGGCTCCATGAGAGCCCACTGTCAAGCTATTGACATTAAAGAAGCGCTTGTTGGGAGGCAAGCCAATTTTTATTTCTTTAATTTTATTTTATTGTTATTTCATGTTTTATTAGGTTCATGATCATGTGGAGTCACAAAATAAATAAAAAAAATTAAAAACAGAATCAAAAACAGCAGAAGAAAAATCACACCCTGGAGGAGGATCTTACTGGCATTTAAACGCCAGTAAGGAGCATCTGTCTGGCGTTGAACACCAGAAACAAGCAGCATCCTGGCGTTCAGACGCCAAAAATGCACATTGAGGAAGAGCTGGCGCTGAACGCCAGAAACAAGCATCTGACTGGCGTTCAACGCCAGAATTGCATGCAAAGGCATTTTACATGCCTAATTGGTGCAGGGATGTAAATCCTTGACACCTCAGGATCTGTGGACCTCACAGGATCCCCACCTACCTCAACCTCTCTCTCTCCATTCATGGTCATCCCTTCTGTTTTCCATTTACCACTCACATCCATACACCCACCTACCTTCAAAATTCAACATCTCTTTCCCACCCATATGGCCGAATACACATATCCCTCCATCTCCTCCATATCTTCTTCTTCTTCTTCTTCTATTCTTTCTTCTTTTGCTCGAGGGCGAGCAACATTCTAAGTTTGGTGTGGTAAAAGCATAGCTTTTTTGTTTTTCCATAACCATTAATGGCACCTAAGGCCAGAGAAATCTCAAGAAAGAGGAAAGGGAAGACAATTGCTTCCACCTCTGAGCCATGGGAGATAGAAAGATTCATCTCACAAGCCCATCACTAAGAAAAGGATGGAGCAAAAAAGAGAGCCCACTCATGGAGCTCAAGAAACACATGAGGAAGCTCACCATCAAGAAATCCCTGAGATACCTCAAGGGATGCACTTTCCTCCACAAAACTATTGGGAGCAAATCAACACCTCCCTAGGAGAATTAAGTTCCAACATGGGACAACTAAGGGTGGAACATCAAGAGCACTCCATCATCCTTCATGAAATTAGAGAAGATCAAAAAGCAATGAGGGAGGTGCAACAAAGACAAGGAAGAGACATAGAAGAGCTCAAGGACATCATTGGTTCCTCAAGAAGGAAACGCCACCATCACTAAGGTGGACTCATTCCTTGTTCTTACATTCTCTATTTTTCGTTTTCTCTATGTTAAGTGCTTATCTATGTTTGTGTCTTATTACATGATCATTAGTAGTTAGTAACTATGTCTTAAAGTTATGAATGTCCTATGAATCCATCACCTCTCTTAAATGAAAAATGTTTTAATTCAAAAGAACAAGAAGTACATGAGTTTCGAATTTATCCTTGAACTTAGTTTAATTATATTGATGTGGTGACAATACTTTTTGTTTTCTGAATGAATGCTTGAACAGTGCATATGTCTTTTGAAGTTGTTGTTTAAGAATGTTAAATATGTTGGCTCTTGAAAGAATGATGATAAGGAGACATGTTATTTGATAATCTGAAAAATCATAAAAATGATTCTTGAAGCAAGAAAAAGCAGCAAAGAAAAAAGCTTGCAGAAAAAAAATAATAGTGAAAAAAAATAGAAAGAAAAGAAAAAGCAAGCAGAAAAAGCCAAAAGCTCTTAAAACCAAGAGGCAAGAGCAAAAAGCCAGTAACCCTTAAAACCAAAAGGCAAGGATAAATAAAAGGATCCCAAGGCTTTGAGCATCAGTGGATAGGAGGGCCTAAAGGAATAAAATCCTGGCCTAAGCAGCTAAACCAAGCTGTCCCTAACCATGTGCTTGTGGCGTGAAGGTGTCAAGTGAAAACTTGAGACTGAGCGGTTAAAGTCAAGGTCCAAAGCAAAAGAAGAGTGTGCTTAAGAACCCTGGACACCTCTAATTGGGGACTTTAGCAAAGCTGAGTCACAATCTGAAAAGGTTCACCCAATTATGTGTCTGTGGCATTTATGTATCCGGTGGTAATACAGGAAAATAAAGTGCTTAGGGCCACGGCCAAGACTCATAAAGTAGCTGTGTTCAAGAATCAACATACTGAACTAGGAGAATCAATAACACTATCTGAACTCTGAGTTCCTATAGATGCCAATCATTCTGAACTTCAATGGATAAAGTGAGATGCCAAAACTATTCAAGAGGCAAAAAGCTACAAGTCCCGCTCATCTGATTGGAGCTATGTTTCATTGATATTTTGGAATTTATAGTATATTCTCTTCTTTTTATCCTACTTGATTTTCAGTTGCTTGGGGACAAGCAATAATTTAAGTTTGGTGTTGTGATGAGCGGATAATTTATACGCTTTTTGGCATTGTTTTTAGTATGTTTTTAGTAGGATCTAGTTACTTTTAGGGATGTTTTTATTAGTTTTTATGTTAAATTCATATTTCTGGACTTTACTATGAGTTTGTGTATTTTTCTGTGATTTCAGATATTTTTTGGCTGAAATTGAGGGACTTGAACAAAAATCAGATTCAGAGGTTGAAGAAGGACTGCTGATGCTGTTGGATTCTGACCTCCCTGCACTCAAAGTGGATTTTATGGAGCTACAGAACACAAAATGGCGCGCTTCCAATTGCGTTGGAAAGTAGACATCCAGGGATTTCCAGAAATATATAATAGTCCATACTTTGGCCGAGTTTAGATGACGTAAAAGGGCGTTGAACGCCAGTTATATGCTGCTGTCTGGAGTTAAACGCCAGAAACACGTCACGAACCAGAGTTGAACGCCAGAAACACGTTACAACCTGGCGTTCAACTCCAGAAAGAGCCTCTGCACGTGTAACATTCAAGCTCAGCCCAAGCACACACCAAGTGGGCCCCAGAAGTGGATTTATGCATCAATTACTTACTTCTGTAAACCCTAGTAACTAGTTTAGTATAAATAGGACTTTTTACTATTGTATTTGACATCCTGGATTGTATTTTTGATCCTGTGATCACGTTTTGGGGGCTGGCCTCTCGGCCATGCCTGAACCTTTCACTTATGTATTTTTCAACGGTAGAGTTTCTACACTCCATAGATTAAGGTGTGGAGCTCTGCATGCCTGAACCTTTCACTTATGTATTCATCATGTTCCTCATGATTTAATGCAAAGTACTACTATTTTCTATTCAATTCAACTTATTCCGCTTCTAAGATATCCATTCACACCCAAGAACATGATGAATGTGATAATTATGTGACACTCGTCATCATTCTCACTTATGAACGCGTGCCTGACAAACACTTCTGTTCTACATGCAAACAAGCTAGAATAAATATCTCTTGGATATCTAATACAGGGGACCGAGTCCGAGTTATTAGAATCTTCGTGGTATAAGTTAGAACCCATGGATGGCCATTCCTGAGATCTAGAAAGTCTAAACCTTGTCTGTGGTATTCCGAGTAGGATATGGGAAGGGATGGCTGTGGCGAACTTCAAACTCGCGAGTGCTGGGCGTAGTGACAGACGCAAAAGGAGGGTGAATCCTATTCCAGTATGATCGAGAACCTCAGATGATTAGCCGTGCCATGACAGAGCATTTGGATCATTTTCACAAGAGGATGGGATGTAGCCATTGACAACGGTGATGCCCTTACAGAAAGCTTACCATGGAAAGGAGTAAGACTGATTGGATGAAGACAGCGGGAAAGCAAAGATTCAGAGAAACGAAAGCATCTCTATACGCTTATCTGAAATTCTCACCAATGATATACATAAGTATTTCTATCTTTATTTTCTATTTATTTATTTATTTATTTATTTATTTATTTATTTATTTATTTATTTATTTATTTATTTATTTATTTATTTATTTATTTATTATTATTCGAAAACTCCATAACCATTTGATATCCGCCTGACTGAGATTTACAAGGTGACCATAGCTTGCTTCATACCAACAATCTCCGTGGGATCGACCCTTACTCATGTAAGGTTTTATTATTTGGACGACCCAGTACACTTGCTGGTTAGTTGTGCAAAGTTGTGAAGTTATTTTTGGACTATGGTTCTGTGCATCTGTTTTTGGTGTCATTGCTAAGAAGAGAACGAACAACAAATTTTACAACCTGAGTAACAATTTCGCACACCACTGTGTTACCAATGGAAATCAATCTTAACACTTTGAGGGTGTCAAGACAGAATGATTTTCCAGTTGATGATTATTGGAATGCAATGTTTGATGAGTTGAATGAATTATACTCAGAGCGAATATTAGCACTCGAAAACATGATTCGACAAAAAGAAAGTGTTGCTCGAAATTACAATCATCGAATAAAGGAGAAATGCTTCAGTATAGGTGAGTTGGTTTTAAAAGTTATTTTGCCAACAAAAAAGAAATTGAAAATTCTTGGCAAATGGTCCCATACTTGGGGAAGGTCCTTTCCAAGTGATGGGATTATATTCGGAGAATGCATATCGAGTCAAAGATATTGAATCTGGAAATATAATCAATTCGATAAATGAGAAGTATTTGAAGCAATATCATTGTTTGCCAAATTAATATTAAAATGCATAAGTCTGAAAATAAATAAAACCATTACAAATACTGAAGTTTAAGGTGAAGAAATGCAAGGCGTCATAAGCTCTACCAAGTTTGAGCATAGCTTTACCCTTTCATTGTCCAGAGATGAAAGTATTTCAGCGTGTCTGAATTCTTCATATTAGGCCTTGTCGAGTTGTTTCTCATATTCTTCTTGTTTGGTCTCAATAGAAACAATTTCTTGCACAAGTTGTTGTTGTTCATGCTGGACAGTGGCTAAAGGTGTAGCTATATCTGCCATCCTCTTCCGAATTTTTGCTAGTCTTTCATTGAGCTGAGCCAATTCTGCTTCAAGTTTTTTCTCTTCATTGTCATAGTGAGCTTGAACGGAGAGGGCTTGAGAGATTCTTAAATCGAATTCTTCACGGGAAGCCTTGATTGGCTGCAGAGCTGCAATAAAGCTTTCAGATTCAGTTTTAATTTGAGCCACTATACCCTTAGTCTCTTGTAGTTTTTCTTGGGTAGTTACGCTCTTGTTGGCAATTTGTATGAACTGTTTGACTATGGCAGAGTATTAGAACGGGACATGGAGTTCAAGAGATGAACTTAAAATGTCAGATAAAAGTTTGTTAAGAGATGTATCATTAGTCCAATCTATGGGTGGATGGTCCAGGAGCTTGAGAAGTGACAGGAGTTGTTCTCGAGCATTAACATTCAACTCGAATGAAGGATCAGATGTGGAAGGACCAATGAGCACAGGGGCAGGAATAGGCACCTTATCTTCTTGAATAGCTTGGTTTAGGATGGTGACCAGGTTAACCAGGTTGGCATTGGTGGATTCGGTAGAAACACCCAAGTCTCTGGATCCCTGACCAGGGAGAATTTGGAGTTCAGCTTGTTTGGAAGGACTGGAGGTTCTTTGTGAAGAAGGAAGTGTTTCTATAACTCTAGATGGAAAATCTAAATCAGGACCAGTAGTTTCAGTGACCCGAGAGGGGGAGTCAGAATCAGGGGCCACTTTAAATTCAGAAGAAGGTGCAGCCTGGTTGGTTGGAGAGGCATGCCTAGTACTCAAAGTTTGTGTTGGAGAGTGATGGGTGTGCTCCTTTGTTAAGTCAACTACCTATGTCCCAGTTGGAGGTGGAAATGCGACCTGGAGAGGCTGAACAGACTCTGTGTCTTGGATTGATGAGTGAGATTTGGATTATCCTAAGTATTGTTATTATTGTTGATATGGCTGATCAGGTGCCAGAGGTGAGGTGATTGATTGAGCAGCAGTAACTGGCTGAAATGCAAGGTGCAGTAAGTCAAGATTTATTTTGACTAAATCGAAAAATATGTGGAAATGATATAAGATTATTGGAATGGGTCTTGTTCTTCGAACCAATTGAGAGCCCGAATCTGAATCAATTGTATCCTCCGATTGTGAGGATGCTGCAAGGATATTCTGAATAGATAGCTCACTTTTATAAGAACTTTCACTTGATGGTTGCAACTGTAACTAAAGAAAGATTGAAATTAAAAGAGTTACTAGTAAATGTGGTTTTTGAAGAATCTCAGTTAAAGAGTGAGCGTATGAATATAGTTATCTTTCTAGAAGTTTTTGAAGGTGTCCGTCGACTCTTCCTTAGTGGTTGGCGTGAGAGGGTTGTGGTTTCGGATTTTCTCTTCTGAGTTCTCTTTGGAGAACCCTCAGCAGTAGGGATTGCTCGGATAATAGAACACTTGAGTTCTTTCAGGGTACGACTGTACTTGGAGTAGTAAGCAGTCTACCATTTGAAACAAGATTTGGTGATGTATGAGCTTCAATCGTAAACAAGGTGATTAAAACCTTCTCTTTGTTGTTGATTTTTCAAGAAACAAATATCAAGTTCTCTTTTTGAAGCCAAAGTAATATGGCAAAATGGCCTACTGTTTCGAGGGGGTGGAGTTGGGATGGCTTGTGAGAAGCCAAGCTGCCTGGCTGTGTAATGAGGGGCATACAGAGTTACTTTGAAACGTTCTTTTTTATGTTGAGGTAACCCTGTAGGAATCACTTGTACAGCCAGTAAATTTGCCCAACTCCTGTTAGGAAGCTCATTTTCTTTAGTATTGTTGGGGAAGAGTAGGCGTTCAAGCCAAGTAGGACCACAATTTCGACGCAAAAAAGGGGTGAAATTGAGGTCCTCATTATGAAAATCTTTACAGGAATGGAAAAGAGAAAAGATAGCCCAAAATCGGTCTTCATCCGATTGTGCTTCTGGGAAATCTGACTTGAAATTAGCCAATCGGAAGCCTTCAATGTGCTGTTTATCTGTAGAACCACCTCTAGACTTTATCATATACTTTTCAAAAATGGCATTAAGCCATAATTGGAGAAGGCAGAGAGGACCACCTGTGCTGATCAAATAATTGTTTCGAAGACAATTAACAAACTGGCCAAGTTCTTTGAAAACATGCTCTAGAAGAAGCTTGGCCAAATTGAGGTTGTTTCCCTCATGAAGCAAGGAAGCAAGAGAAAGGAAAAGCTTTTGCATATGCACACTTCGAGAGCAGAAAATAATTGCATTTAGCCAGTAGAACAGAAAGGCTATGTGCTCATCATCTGTAATAAGGTCACCTTCTGCACCCATATGATGAGCAATGAAGTCACTGTAAGAGGTCAAGGGAGCGATGTTGTATTATTGCTTGGGTTGCATGTTGAAAGTGAAGTCTGGAGGACTAATCGGGAGTCCTGTAATAGCAGCTGCATCTAAAAGCGACATACCAATTATTCCACAAGGAAGGTGGAAATTGTTGGTAGTCCTGTTCCAAAAAAAGGTTACTGCTTCAATCATCCAAGGGAGCGTTGAAGGTGAAAAGTGAGAAAGTCTTAGAAGGTCTTGAATCCCAAGAGCCCCCCAAGCAGCGCTCTTTGATGGAGTAAGACGTTCATACCAAGCCGTGAAGTCAGTTCCACGAGGGTTGATTTTTGGGTTATTTCGAAAAGGTTTTTGATTGGTGAAAAAAGAGATATCAAGGTCTTGGCTGATCAATAAATCTTCCCCTTGAGCACTAGGGAAGAAAGGAAGTTTCTTGTTCGCCCTTTCCGAGTTCTCGATGGGACCAACGAAATAATGAATGTCTTCACCCACAGTGAAGGGAATAAGGATTCTAGGGTCATTAATCTGAATTTGTGGGTCATCATTGACTTCATCATTGACTTGATTCAACACATGAAGAGCTGGAGGAGCCGGTGGTTCCACCATGAGACCTTTGCCTTTGTCTTGTACAGCAGCGTGAGATGAAGAGTGTAACACCCTACCATACAAAGTCTTATGCTTAAGTCATAATTCAGAGATGACAAGGTATTACGACATCTAAAACAAAAATTTAGTACGTATAGTATTATGAATGATTGATTATAACTAGGAGCCTTTGAAGAAAAAGGGGTAAACAAAAACCGTAACTCAAAAACGCAACACTCCGAATGATAACGTAACGAGCAAAGGATAAGCTAGCGCAAGATCATATATATAAAGAGTGTCAAAAACGGGAATATCAAGACTCAAAACCCGGTTGCGAAGATAACCGGTCCGAGCATAGCAATATATACATATGATAAAATAAGAAAACCCCAAAGGAAACCCAAAGGGACACAAATACAGAAAACCTATTCTCCAAAAATCCCCTCTAGAAGGAGTCGTCACAGTTTGTATTATTTAATGGAGATAAAAGTATCTAAACAAGATATATAACCCAAAACAGAGTCCCGAGAACAAAGGATCTTCGCTAATCCAGAAGTCTCCAGCATGCCTCAACGAGAAGCCTCGCGTCCTGCATCTGAAAACCACAAAATCCGCATGGGTGAGAACCAGAGGTCCCCAGCACGGTAACAGCTTCCACATATATAATACATAATAATAGAGGAAAGCCGAAGGCAATCCTAGAACTTCCTTCAGATAATATCAAAGCTTATAAACAAGCTAAACCGTAAGTGGCAACTGACTAAAGATTCTTCAGTCTAACTAATACTTCCCTTTCCAATTCCTTCAGACCTCCCAACCACCAGCAGGAGTATAATATAGCAAACACAGTTATATCAGACAAGAGATTTACAAATAGGAACAGATAAGGAATTTAGGCAATTAGCAAGTAATATGCAGTCAAATAGGCAATCTCAAACAATTCATGTAGTATGCTTATGATGCATGCCTGTCCCTAGTGGCTGATGATATCATCTGTCGGTTATAGAGCCAACCCGACAAGTCCTGGTAGCTAGCCATTGGACTGTCCCTCTGTCGTGCATCCCCAACTCGAGTTATACTCATCATAAACTTGATCATAATCATGATCCATATCCATCACCCTCACTGGTGAATATTTATCCATCACCATCACTGGTGAATATTTATGGGGGCGATCTCATCCGGGCCTTTCACAGTGCCCAGCCACACTTACGACATTGGGTTAACAGAGCTTCGAGTCTCAACCTGGAGCACAGGTGGCTAGCCATTGCTACTACCCAGGGAAACCCTCATCTCCAATGGTGGAAGTGCCAACATTCACAATTCATTCAACAGCATATATGCATTTATACTTAGCCATAAACATGGCTCCGCCGCCACACGGCATAATCCAGCCATCCGGCTCACGGTTAAATCCATAACCAGCCAATTCATTAACAATTACGGCCATTTGGCCCATGGCATAACAAGCACTTCCACTGCCATCCTCCACATCTCACATAATCATCTTTGATCCTCATGGATCATTCATTTTTCCCTTGCTTCACTCGCAAGTTACCACATTCACTAGCCCTTTTCCTCATGCTAGGCATATCATAATGATTTAAGACATAAGTGGTGAGATTGGAGGCTTAGAAGTATGAAGTTTGGCTTTTAAAACTCAAAAATCAACTTTGGGATGAAAACAGGGCCACGCGTACGCGCACTCCACACGCACGCGTGGATGATGCTTTCTCGAAGAACGGCGCATACGCGCCAAGTGCGCCTACGCGCGAGGGGTCATTCTGCTAAAAATTTTCTAAGTTAAAAGCTGCAAAATTCACAGATTCAACCCCCAATCTTCCGACGGTCATAACTCTCTCATTTTAAATCATTTTTCACCCGTTCTTCGAACGGCATGGACATCCCGGATCCAATTTCATTTCTAAACAGAATTGGCACAAATCAAAGATCCGTAGTCCAAGTTATGTCCCGTCAAAGTATGCCCAAAAACCATATTTTCATTCAAAACCACAAAGTGCCATTTTCAAAACAAGCCACTTTCAACTCTTTTCAAAATCAATTAAAACATGCCAATTTCATCCCTTTTCTTTGAAATCAATCAAAGTGTACCAAATTCAACAACAAGCCATCCTCAACTCACGCATTGACATTTTACCAAAATTCTCAAAACTACCTCCAACCATTTTAACACTTCTCAATCAAAAGGCCAAAGGATAAACACAATATTATGTCATACATCCTTCTCATCCCAATTTCTAACAATATCAATTTCCAATCAACCATCATTATACATAATCATCATACTCACCAACAATATGGCACCACCCATCAATTCAACCTCAATCATTCATCAAGCATATATCACAACATGCATTTTCTCACATATCACACAATCAAGGCATCAATATTCATAATCACACATATGATCTCATCATATATCTCAACCATTCCACAACATCATCAATTCAATGCCTATCTTAGGGCCTCTAGCCTAAGTATTTCCTACCACATTACATATTAGATACGGGAAACCGAAACCATACCTTAGCCGATTTCCCAAGCTCAACCGGAGCACTTCCAAACCACTTTTCCTCAAGCTCTCAAGGTCTCAACACCTCCAAGAACAGATTTTATCACACAAAACCCTCTTCCAAGCTTTCTAAAATCACCAATCAAGCTCCAATATTCACATATACACAACCTAAGCCACAATCATCATACCCATACACAACATCTCAATGCCCAAACCTCATAGAACAACAAATTACACTAGGGTTGAGAATCTTACCACACCCAAGGTCCAAAGAGACAAGATTAACCTTCTCCTTCAAGAGAGTTGGGTCCTATAACATCAAAGAACCCAAAATCTCAACATTTTTACTCATGAAACTCGAAATCAAGGGCTGGAATTTCGAACAGTAAAACGTGGCTTACCTCAAGATTAATTGTATGGGTTTTGTAGAGCTCTCCGCGGTGAACGCGTGGCCGCAAACGGAGCGGCAATCGGAGCTCTAGATCAAAAGTTATGGTGGTTTGAAGATCAAGTGAGAGATAGAACTTGAGAGAGTGTTCTTCCCTCCATGGCCTCCATTTCAGCGTGTTTAGTGTCTCAAATGAGGAGAGAGTGTGCTGAAAACTAGGGTTTTGGTTTAGTTTAGTTGGGCCAAGGGCCCACTTTGGGTCCGGTTGGCCTGGTTTAGCCCGTTCGGTCCAATCTTGGTCCGATTTCTATAAAATTGGTACCGAAATTCTCGTCTCAATTTCCTCTATCATATTAAGCCATAAAAATAACATTTTTGGCTTTCTAGAATAAATTCTCATTTATGGGTTAATTAGCCGTTAATTAACCGGATCTTACATTCTACCCACCTAATTGGGAATTTTGCCCACAAAATTCAAATTCAAATTCAATTACCTGAGAATAAGTGCGGATAATCCGTTCGCATCTCCGACTCAAGTTCCCAAGTGTGTTCCTCAACACCGCCTCGACTCCAAGCCACTTTGACTAATGAAACCTCTTTTTCACGCAACCGTTTGATACTAGTATCATCAATTCTGACTGGAGCCACTGGAAGCGTCAAATCTTCTCTTAACTGAACCGATTCGGGTTCTAACACATGGCTAGCATCAGGAGTGTACTTTCGAAGCTGCGACACGTGAAATACGTCGTGCAGGTTTGAAAGATGGGGTAGTAGAGCCACCCGATACGCCACCGGCCCAATCCTCTCCAAGATCTGAAATGGACCAATGTATCGAGGATTCAACTTCTTTGCTTTAATCGCTCTACCTACTCCTGTGGTCGGAGTAACTTTCAGGAAAACATGATCTCCTGCCTCAAATTCTAAGGGCTTCCGCCTTTGATCGGCGTAACTCTTTTGACGACTCTGCGCCGTAAGCATCCTATCTCGGATTTTCTTGACTTGTTCAGTGGTCTCAGCTATCATTTCCGGCCCCAACAAGCCTTTCTCTCCAGCTTCATACCAACATAGTGGAGATTGACATTTTCTCCCATACAAAGCCTCATACGGAGCCATTCCGATGCTCGCATGGTAACTATTATTGTATGCAAACTCTACTAACGGCATATACCGATCCCAACTCGCCGGTTGGTCCAAAACACAAGCTCTCAACATATCCTCTAGTGTTTGGATCGTCCTCTCGGATTGACCATCTGTTTGAGGATGGTACGCTGTACTCAAGCTTAATCGAGTTCCAAAAGCTTTCTGAAATACACCCCAGAACCTCGAAGTGAAACGAGGATCTCTATCAGAGATTATAGTAGCAGGTACACCATGGAGTCTCACAATCTCCTTTATGTATAACCGAGCTAGATCCTCAAGGGTGTAAGTCATTCGAATGGGCAAAAAGTGAGCTGACTTTGTCAGTCAGTCTACAATCACCCAGATAGCATCAAAACCAGTCCTAGTCCTTGGCAATCCCGACACAAAGTCCATTGCAATACTTTCCCACTTCCATTGCGGAACCTCTAAGGGTTGCAACATCCCGGAAGGTCTTTGATGTTCAATCTTTACCTTTTGACAAGTTAAGCACTTTGAAACATATTCCGCCACATCATTCTTCATACCCGGCCACCAAAACATCGCCTTTAAATCATGGTACATCTTAGTACTCCCCGGGTGAATGGAGAATCCGCTTTTGTGTGCCTCCTTTAAGATATCTTGCCTCAAAGTGCCAACATCCGGCACAATGATCCTACCCTTGAATCTCCATAACCCATCTTTTTCTTCCGACACTCTCCACTGTTTTCCTTGCTCGATAGCCGGTAACACCTTCCATAACGCTTCATCATTTTCATGAGCCTTTAGGAGTTCGGACTTAAAGTCACTCGAGATTTCTAATCGGCTCAAACACAAGGTTCCAGATACTTCTCGAGCACCAATTTTTAGACTCTCGAATCCCTTGAGCAACTTCTCCTCTTGAAGCATCATCCAAGACGCATATAACGACTTTCGACTTAACGCATCCGCCACTATATTCGCCTTTCCAGGACGGTAATTTAACTCAAAGTCATAGTCTTTCAACAATTCCATCCACCTCCTTTGCCTCATATTAAGCTCTTTCTGATCAAAGAGGTATTTCAAGCTCTTGTGATCGGAGAAGACTTGGAACTTAACCCCATAGAGATAATGCCTCCACACCTTCAAGGCAAACACAACCGCAGCGAGTTCCAAATCGTGCGTAGGATAACTAACTCCGTGAGGTCTCAACTGTCGTGAGGCATACGCCACCACATTATGATGCTGCATCAGCACGCACCCTAGGCCCTTTAACGATGCATCACAGTACACCTCAAAAGGCTCGTTCGGCTCAGGTAACACTAACACAGGTGCAGTGGTCAACTTTTTCTTCAATGTCTGAAAGCTCTCCTCGCACTCAGGAGTCCAAACAAACGGAGTGTCTTTGCGAGTTAACTTTGTCAACGGCAAAGCTAATTGCGAAAAGCCTTTGATGAACCTTCGGTAATAGCCAGCTAAACCCAGAAAACTCCTTATCTCAGTTACTGTGGTTGGTTGCTTCCAATCCATCACAGCTTCTACCTTGGTTGGATCTACGGCTATTCCCTTCTTACTCACCACGTGACCCAAAAACTTCACCTCACTCTTCCAGAACTCACACTTAGACAGTTTCGCATAGATTTTCTTCTCCTTTAAAATCTGCAACACGGTCCGCAAGTGTTCCGCATGCTCTTCTTCAGTCTTGGAGTAAATTAGTATATCGTCAATGAAGACAACCACGAATTTATCCAGAAACGGACGGAACACTCTATTCATGTAATCCATGAATACTGCATGAGCGTTCGTCAACCCAAAGGACATTACAGTGTACTCGTAATGACCATAACGAGTCCTGAAAGCGGTCTTAGGGATATCCTCACCCCTCACCCTTATCTGGTGATAACCGGATCGCAAATCGATCTTGGAGAAAACCCCAGCTCCTTGTAACTGATCCATGAGATCATCAATTCTCGGCAATGGGTACTTATTCTTTATGGTGACCTTGTTCAGCTGCCTGTAATCCACACAGAGTCGCATACTTCCATATTTCTTCTTTACCAGTAACACTGGAGCACCCCACGGGGAAACACTTGGTCGGATAAAGTTCTTACCCAACAATTCCTCTAACTGAGACTTTAGCTCGGCCATCTCTAATGGTGACATTCTATAAGGAGCATTTGAGATTGGTCCCGCCCCAGGCACCAATTCAATAGCAAACTCGACCTCTCGGTTAGGTGGAAATTCCTCAATATCATCGGGAAACACTTCCGGAAAATCACACACTACCGGAATCTGATCCAACTTTTGATCATCACCCGAAACACCAGCGGTTAACAACAGGATACCCTGACATTCGATTCCAGAACAGTTCACCATCATCGAATTCAAGTAATAATTATTCACCACGACCGGTCCTTCTGTATCTTCCGGCATAAAGTACACCGACTTTGTAGAACAATCAAGCAGGACATGATTCTCAGATAACCAGTCCAATCCCAAGATAAGATCAAGACCGATCATCGGTAAGCAGATTAAATTAAGGACAAAATCACGCTGCTTGAACCTAAACGAAACTTTCGGGCATCCTAGCCTAGTTACCATGGCTTCATGGGTAGCATTATACACTTTTAAGTCATAACCTAAGGTTACGATCTTCAACCCTAACTCATGGGCTTTCTCAAATGCAATGAATGAATGCGATGCTCCCGAATCAAATAAAGCATTTAAAGTTTGACCAGCCATTTCACAGTTACCTCGAATGAGTGTCTCGGATCCCTCTGCACCCACAGCTGAGGTGGTGAATACCCGACCAGTCTGTTATGCTTTCCCAGCACCTTGCTTTTGCTTCTCTGGACAACTTGCGGCTTTATGCCCCGCCTTTCCACAATTGTAGCACAAACCCCATCCGGCCTTGCATGGTACTCCCGGATGGTGACTCCCACACCTAGTACAAGCTTGATCATTCTGAGGCTGCTTCCCAAACCTTTTTCCTTGGGAGTAGTTGTTGTTGGGCCTCCTAAAAGAACCTCCCCTCTTGAAAGGCGGACCTCTAGGTGCAAAGCTCTTCCCTCGGTTCTGTAAAAATGATCCTTTGTGACTTCCTTTCTCAGCGGCTGCCCTCTTCACACACTCTTCAGCAACCCTACACTTGTTCACCAACTCGGAGAAAGTTCTAATCTCCATTGGTCCCACTGAACTGAAAATATCACTCCGGAGTCCTCCTTCGTACTTAACACACTTCCATTCCTCATATTCCACCGGAGTCCCTTGACACATACGAGAGAATCTGAACATCTCCTCAAACTTGTCAGTATACTCGGATACAGACATAGTACCCTGCTTCAGCTGCAACAATTCAAGCTCCTTGGCCGTCCTAGCAGAAGTCGGAAAGTACTTCTTATAGAATTCCTCTTGGAAGATGTCCCAGGTGATATAATCATCATGGCGTCGGATTCCTTGCCACCAATGCGATGCTTCGCCAATGAGCAAATAGGTAGCGAACTCCACACGCTGCCCTTCAGGTACCACCTGCGCTTGCAGTGCTCGTTCCATGGCTTGAAACCATGTATCGGCTTCAGTCGGACTAGTGGTTCCCTTGAACTTAGGGGGATTAACCTTCAAAAAGTTTGCCAGTGTCATCGGGCCCTGAACTCTACCTCCGTCATTACCATGGTTGTTCATCTGTTGACCAAGAGCCTCAGCAGTGGCTTGCATAGCAGCAGCCATGTTCTCCAACGCAGTCATAAAGTTCACCGGGTTATTAGGGTTAGTCTCCGGCGTACGAGCATTCGTATGTCCTCTCCCACGGCCTCTACCGTGTCCACGAGGCGCCATCTGGTTCCTATACACACCAAACAATCGATATTAAGTTGATCAGTCTCAATATCGGAAGTTTAGTGCTTCAAAGTCCCAAATGCATGCTCATGAACGTTTATGCCAACTATATCAAGTAGATATACTAACAGCACATAACACACATATAGAGAATGCACAGAAGCATAGTCAGTCCATTCCTCAGGCTCTACAGGAACGAACTGCTCTGATACCATAATGTAACACCCTACCATACAAAGTCTTATGCTTAAGTCATAATTCAGAGATGACAAGGTATTACGACATCTAAAACAAAAATTTAGTACGTATAGTATTATGAATGATTGATTATAACTAGGAGCCTTTGAAGAAAAAGGGGTAAACAAAAACCGTAACTCGAAAACGCAACACTCCGAATGATAACGTAACGAGCAAAGGATAAGCTAGCGCAAGATCATATATATAAAGAGTGTCAAAAACGGGAATATCAAGACTCAAAACCCGGTTGCGAAGATAACCGGTCCGAGCATAGCAATATATACATATGATAAAATAAGAAAACCCCAAAGGAAACCCAAAGGGACACAAATACAGAAAACCTATTCTCCAAAAATCCCCTCTAGAAGGAGTCGTCACAGTTTGTATTATTTAATGGAGATAAAAGTATCTAAACAAGATATATAACCCAAAACAGAGTCCCGAGAACAAAGGATCTTCGCTAATCCAGAAGTCTCCAGCATGCCTCAACGAGAAGCCTCGCGTCCTGCATCTGAAAACCACAAAATCCGCATGGGTGAGAACCAGAGGTCCCCAGCACGGTAACAGCTTCCACATATATAATACATAATAATAGAGGAAAGCCGAAGGCAATCCTAGAACTTCCTTCAGATAATATCAAAGCTTATAAACAAGCTAAACCGTAAGTGGCAACTGACTAAAGATTCTTCAGTCTAACTAATACTTCCCTTTCCAATTCCTTCAGACCTCCCAACCACCAGCAGGAGTATAATATAGCAAACACAGTTATATCAGACAAGAGATTTACAAATAGGAACAGATAAGGCATTTAGGCAATTAGCAAGTAATATGCAGTCAAATAGGCAATCTCAAACAATTCATGTAGTATGCTTATGATGCATGCCTGTCCCTAGTGGCTGATGATATCATCTGTCGGTTATAGAGCCAACCCGACAAGTCCTGGTAGCTAGCCATTGGACTGTCCCTCTGTCGTGCATCCCCAACTCGAGTTATACTCATCATAAACTTGATCATAATCATGATCCATATCCATCACCCTCACTGGTGAATATTTATCCATCACCATCACTGGTGAATATTTATGGGGGCGAGCTCATCCAGGCCTTTCACAGTGCCCGGCCACACTTACGACATTGGGTTAACAGAGCTTCGAGTCTCAACCTGGAGCACAGGTGGCTAGCCATTGCTACTACCCAGGGAAACCCTCATCTCCAATGGTGGAAGTGCCAACATTCACAATTCATTCAACAGCATATATGCATTTATACTTAGCCATAAACATGGCTCCGCCGCCACACGGCATAATCCAGCCATCCGGCTCACGGTTAAATCCATAACCAGCCAATTCATTAACAATTACGGCCATTTGGCCCATGGCATAACAAGCACTTCCACTGCCATCCTCCACATCTCACATAATCATCTTTGATCCTCATGGATCATTCATTTTTCCCTTGCTTCACTCGCAAGTTACCACATTCACTAGCCCTTTTCCTCATGCTAGGCATATCATAATGATTTAAGACATAAGTGGTGAGATTGGAGGCTTAGAAGTATGAAGTTTGGCTTTTAAAACTCAAAAATCAACTTTGGGATGAAAACAGGGCCACGCGTACGCGCACTCCACACGCACGCGTGGATGATGCTTTCTCGAAGAACGGCGCATACGCGCCAAGTGCGCCTACGCGCGAGGGGTCATTCTGCTAAAAATTTTCTAAGTTAAAAGCTGCAAAATTCACAGATTCAACCCCCAATCTTCCGACGGTCATAACTCTCTCATTTTAAATCATTTTTCACCCGTTCTTCGAACGGCATGGACATCCCGGATCCAATTTCATTTCTAAACAGAATTGGCACAAATCAAAGATCCGTAGTCCAAGTTATGTCCCGTCAAAGTATGCCCAAAAACCATATTTTCATTCAAAACCACAAAGTGCCATTTTCAAAACAAGCCACTTTCAACTCTTTTCAAAATCAATTAAAACATGCCAATTTCATCCCTTTTCTTTGAAATCAATCAAAGTGTACCAAATTCAACAACAAGCCATCCTCAACTCACGCATTGACATTTTACCAAAATTCTCAAAACTACCTCCAACCATTTTAACACTTCTCAATCAAAAGGCCAAAGGATAAACACAATATTATGTCATACATCCTTCTCATCCCAATTTCTAACAATATCAATTTCCAATCAACCATCATTATACATAATCATCATACTCACCAACAATATGGCACCACCCATCAATTCAACCTCAATCATTCATCAAGCATATATCACAACATGCATTTTCTCACATATCACACAATCAAGGCATCAATATTCATAATCACACATATGATCTCATCATATATCTCAACCATTCCACAACATCATCAATTCAATGCCTATCTTAGGGCCTCTAGCCTAAGTATTTCCTACCACATTACATATTAGATACGGGAAACCGAAACCATACCTTAGCCGATTTCCCAAGCTCAACCGGAGCACTTCCAAACCACTTTTCCTCAAGCTCTCAAGGTCTCAACACCTCCAAGAACAGATTTTATCACACAAAACCCTCTTCCAAGCTTTCTAAAATCACCAATCAAGCTCCAATATTCACATATACACAACCTAAGCCACAATCATCATACCCATACACAACATCTCAATGCCCAAACCTCATAGAACAACAAATTACACTAGGGTTGAGAATCTTACCACACCCAAGGTCCAAAGAGACAAGATTAACCTTCTCCTTCAAGAGAGTTGGGTCCTATAACATCAAAGAACCCAAAATCTCAACATTTTTACTCATGAAACTCGAAATCAAGGGCTGGAATTTCGAACAGTAAAACGTAGCTTACCTCAAGATTAATTGTATGGGTTTTGTAGAGCTCTCCGCGGTGAACGCGTGGCCGCAAACGGAGCGGCAATCGGAGCTCTAGATCAAAAGTTATGGTGGTTTGAAGATCAAGTGAGAGATAGAACTTGAGAGAGTGTTCTTCCCTCCATGGCCTCCATTTCAGCGTGTTTAGTGTCTCAAATGAGGAGAGAGTGTGCTGAAAACTAGGGTTTTGGTTTAGTTTAGTTGGGCCAAGGGCCCACTTTGGGTCCGGTTGGCCCGGTTTAGCCCGTTCGGTCCAATCTTGGTCCGATTTCTATAAAATTGGTACCGAAATTCTCGTCTCAATTTCCTCTATCATATTAAGCCATAAAAATAACATTTTTGGCTTTCTAGAATAAATTCTCATTTATGGGTTAATTAGCCGTTAATTAACCGGATCTTACAAAGAGGCAGCCATTGAAGAGCAAAGAAGAATGAAGATTGAAGAGTAAAAATTATGCAAGAAAGGTGAATGCAAGAGAAATCGAAGGAATAAGGGTTCGAGAAAGTTGAGTAAAGATGGAAGTGTCGAATTTAAAGGGGATTTTTGCTTAGCCGTTATTGCGGAAGGAATTCAAAGGAAAAGGAGGTAACTTTACGAAGAAGGCGAAGTGGTGGAGAGAGAAAGTGTGAATCGTGGGAGACGTGTCAAACGGGTCAGAATTAATGGAGAAGGTAAATGGTAATTATTGTCAGTAAAGGTGCTTGACGATTGGATTAGGATTAAGCATTTCACCTTCCAAAAAACGGCTTCAAAGGCAAACACATTAATCCTAGGGAGCAATTTGTTGGTCGAAATAATTATTTTCGATAGACTAAGTTGATTTGAAATGCTAGTGAAGGGTCAGCTAGGAAGCAGAGGTCGAAAGGACGCACGTGCAGGCATTAATTGAAAGCTATTTGACACGGACTCAACTTAGACACTTTGTTAAATCGAACAAGTACTCGAATGAAGAATCGAACGGTTGTTCGAATAGAGAATCAAGCAGTTATATAAATTGAGAAGTTGAAGGTTTTATCTGAGTGAGGAATTTATGGGTAACGCCTGTGGGCAAAAGAGCGGGAACAGTTACCTAAGAATTCGCATACAAGGCAGCGTCGTGTAATTAATGGTCGATTACAGATGTGGGTTATAAATATTAGTAAGTTTTAGGAAATAAAGGTTGGAACTTTTCTTCAGAAATACACTCAAGCACACTCACATCTCCAGCAAATTTCTAAGTCTGCATTCGAGTTCGATTTCTGTAGGGTTCCTTCCATTGTCTTTAATTTTCCATTTACAATTTATGTGAACTTGACTTTTCCTTGTAAAATTTATCTTCAAAGCATCTTTAATTTTATTGTCAAATTTACATTCAAAGTTTTTTTTACTTATTTGCCGAATTTATGTTTCAGACTTTAAGTTTTTTGTCCAAAGTTCTTTGATCAAATCGAAGGCATTTTAATCGCTTTCTTTATAATTCAACACAAGTTATTTCGATTTCAGTCATTTTACTTTTCGAATATTTTCTTTTTCACTTTTTATTTTTTATCTTTTTGCACTTTTTGAACTTATTTCTTATTTTAATACTCGTCTAATTCGAGAACCTTTGATACACTTATAGAATTGGTACCCATAAAAAAAGAATAGGTTTCGCTTTTAGACCATTAGAATCGAATCACCATCAATTTGTTAAAAATTGACAAAACACTTATTTAAAAATACGCACCCACTTTTTATCTTTTATTTTGATGATTAACCAAAGGGGGAAAAAATGTAAAACTAGGAAAAAGCTCTAATGAACCTACTATAATCAGAAAGGCTTCCACCTTAGAGTTCTATACTTCTTTCCTCCATGATGTTCATACACAAAATCAAGCCGAGGGACAATCTTATAAAGCACACCATCGGCTTTTTCATAAAACCACAACCTCCGTCTCTTCCAAAAAAATGAGTGGCATGATGAACATCCCAAATCCAAATTGTTTTTTAGTTTTACATTATTTGACACGTTCGTCGATCAATCAATCTTGTGATCATTTATTTCGGCTTTTGACAATAATAAAAGTGGTTGGAGAAAGAAACGTTCATGTTTTTCTATAGCTCTTAATTATTCGTACCCCTTGGTTTTATACAGTTCACAAAATGTTTCATCATGCCATGTTTCCTCACAAACGGGTTTGGACAAATTTTTGTTGTGTCTTACGGTATTTCTTAACAATATGAACAATCACTAATCAAATAAAAATACACTACTTCTTCAAATTAACTATTTAAATATTAATATTAAAATAACCATCTGTATACTTAATAAAATGAATATCCGATATATCTATTGTTCACATTGTTTAGTATTTTTATTATTTACCTATATTTTTCCTTCTTAATTCAATAAGTCAATAACTGATTCATTGTGTATCTGAACTATATTTAAGGATTTACAGTTGATCAATAATAAATTGTTGTACAATAAAAAATTTAAAACCTCCATTTATTTAAATAAATTAATGAGCTAATTACTAAACTAATCCAAATAGATTTGGCTTGAATTAATTTGGCGATAAAAGAGTAAGAGGAGAATAGAAATCAAACTTGGTTTTTTTGGTGACTTAATTTTTTTTTGGTGACTTAAACTTACTTGGTTTAACTCTTTGCTATGGTTCTTTATAAGTATTCAAATTGCCGTTAAATTAAGGTTTTAAAATAATTTAGTCACTCGATTAGATATAGTTAATTCGAAAAATTTTATCCTAGATTTTATTGAATATAATTTTTATATACTAACAATCTATGAGTTATAACTCAAATGGTATAGTTTCTCCATACTCAATTAAGAGGTTGCGGGTTCGAGTCTCCTATCTTTGGTAAAAAAAAAACAAATCTAAAAGAGTTTTATATATACATATATTTAATTATGTATTATTAAATTATTAAAAGTAATTAATTATAAAAAAATTTACTTTGCAAAAAATTATTTAAATATATAAATTTAATTAGATAATTATGTAAAATTTTATCCACTTATAGTCTAATCACAAATACAATTATTATGATGTATTTGTTTGTTGAGATATAGACACTAATTATTAAATACGGTGGTGTATGTTTATTGTTTGTTTGTTGAGATACAAATTTAAATAGACATGATGGTATATAAATACACACAAAATACATGTATTTAATATTTTTTTTGAAATTGAGACACAAAAATACAATACATAAAATCATGGTTCTGAAAACCGAACCGGACCGGCCGGTTCAACCGGAAAAACCGGGAACCGGTCACCTAGCCGGTCCGGGTAAGGCCAGAAACCGTCTGGCAAAAAACCGGGGGAAAAACCGGTCGAACCGGCGGTTAACCGGTGAACCGGGAGAACCGTCCGGTTTTTTTGCGGTTTTTGGAAGGGAAGTTAAAAGATTAAACGGCATCGTTTTGGCTCTTTTTTTTTTTAAAAAAAAAAAAAAAAAAAAAAAAAAGAAAACGCCTAAACGAAAGGAAGCCCTAAATCCCCTAATCAGTTTCCACCTTCCAGAGATCACCCACGGCCCCAAGCTCCAGAAGGCAGAAACCACCCAAGCACAGTTCACCACCCAGTCACACACAGCCATCAGCCTCTTCGCAGTCGCATACCCACCAGCCCACCACCACCAAACGAGCAGCCACAGCAGCGACGATGTTGACCACCGCAACCACCACCGTCGTTGCCGAGCTCGCCTCCTCCTTGGTCGTCGCCGAGCTCGCCTACTCGTTGGTCGTCGCCGACACCGCGTCCTCGCCGTTACTCGCCTCCTCCTAATCTACTAATCCGGGAAGCCTGCCCCCAAGCCTAGCCTCCACCACCGCCTTGTGCCTCTATTGCCGCTGCGCCATTCGTCGCACCGACCCCTGTTCGCTCTCAGACTCACCAGTCGCAGGCACGCTGTTTCTTCCTCGAGCGTCCGTCGTCTTCCTCTTCCCCTGGAGCTGCTGCATGCCTGCATACAAAGGATTTCTTGATTCTTGTAAGTGAAAATTTTTTCAAATAGGCACCAAAAACTGGTTACAATTTGCTAAAATTCAAATTAGTTTGATATTTTTTACTGTGGTGGGTGGTTTTATCAAACAGGAAGAAATGAATTATATAATATGCACTTGACTTAGTATAGATGCACAATGGGTAATCCCTTGAGGGACATTTATTTATAGACACAATTTTATGTGAAAGATATTGTTGATATTGATTTATCTTGACATGCTTACTTGCCTTTGGATATTGTTAAACAAGCTAAATGTAGAGATTGATAATTTGTTTTCATTATATCAGGAAGGTCATGAGGAAGCTCAAGAAGAGTTGCCTAAGAAAGCAAAAATCTTCTTTAGTACTGCAGTTCAGAACTGGGATGCTGACTTTTATGTGAAAGTTGATGACAGTATTGACATTGATCTGGGTAAAGAGTGTTTATATTTTGATCTCCTTATATAGTGTGTGTGTGTGTGTTTTTTTTTTGATAAGCAGTTAACTGTTTTTTTTCCAATATGAAATTATTGACACATTTTTTTATATGTTGACTGGCCTAACAGAGGGATTAATTGACCTTCTTAACCGCCGCCGCGGTCAGGATGGGGCATATATTGGATGCATGAAATCTGGAGAAGTGATATCAGAAGAGTACTTTGTGAATTATGATTTCATATATTTTATTTCATGATAAGTTATCCGTGCCCCTTGCCTGCCTATGGTTATGCTTCTGTTTGTTGTTGGTTCTCCTTCACCAAATGTTAAATATGTAACCAAATACAAGTTGAATCTTGCCAGTTTTGGATTAAGCTTATAAGCATCATTTTGGTTGCTTTTCAGGGGCAAGGCATGGTATGAGCCTGAATGGTGGAAATTTGGGGATGAAAAGTCGTAAGTGATATAACTTTCTATGGAAGTTTTTGTTTATTAAAGGAGAGATTTAAGTAGCAATGGTTACCTTACTGCAATTACCTTGTCATACCTTGTCATTTATGTGCGTTTTGAATATTGTCATTTGAAGTTGTTTATGACCTTTTAATGATAAATTATGTATTGTACATTTTGTGAAATTGTTAAATTTTGAATTTTATTAATTTCAAAATTATTGAATTTAACTTTTTAAAATTATGTATTCAATTTTTTATAATTTCACTCTATATATTAAACCGGTTCAACCACGGTTCAACCACGGTTGAACCATTGAACCATTGAACCAGTCACTTGACCGGTTTGATGACCGGTCCGGTTCTCGCAACCTTGCATAAAATACAAAATTTGACCTTTTTATTCTTAATTATTTTTAAAATTATCAATTGTATTTTCATATCTTCTTTTTACTTTCTATTCTCTCTCCTCCCTTTTTTTTAAAAAAGATAAAATTAATATATTTAATTTATATATATGTGTCTTATATATTATTACCAAATACATTATAAAATTTGTGTATTTTTATAATTTATTTCTATGTATCTTTATGTATTTATATATATGTTTTAAAGACACTAATCAAACACAGCTCTCTAATTATATATCTGCCTAGAATACTAAAAGCCACAACCGTTGGGGTAAAATAACATTTATTTATTTATTATCATTTAAATTTATTTTGTTTAAAATATAAAACAAATATCACTTGTTATCCAAATTTACAAAATAAACCAAACAGACTGCAAGGGAGAAAGAATAGATTAATCCTACGCAATCGAAACAGAGAGAAAAATATCACTTTGGATTCATTTCCTCCTAATTTCATCCGATTACACCTTTAACACTAATTTGAATTGGTCACTGACAACTTTTATAGGTTGTCTTTTTCCAGAAGCTGCAACCACAAAAAATAAAAAGAGAAACGTACATATGAACCTTACCAAACAAAATTAAAATACGATAAATGTTATAAAACCAACACTTTTTATTAGTATTTTATTTATTATTATACTATTAAAATTTAAGATTTAAATTTAATATAAAAATATTTTTATTAACTAAATATTAATTAAAAATAACAAGCTTTATTAATTATATAATATTATTTTTATACTAATTTTTTATTTTTAATTTTAGAATTGTTATTAATAACATCAGTATTTTGCATAGTATTTATTGAGAAAAAAGTTATGTGGAAATCAGAATTATTATTAGCATCTCTTATAGAAAAAAATTTAAAGATCAATAATTTTAATTTATATTGACTAATATTTTTAGCCAATAATTTAATACTTTTAATTTAACAGTTGAATATTATATTTTAATCAATAATTTTTAATATTATTAATTAACTATTGATTAATAATAATAAATTATACTGAATTTATAGTATTATTTTTTTATATTTAATATTCAATTAAGAGGTTGCGGGTTCGAGTCTCCTATCTTTGGTAAAAAAAAAAAAAAGCCAATGAGATATAGCTCAAATGGCATAGTCTCTCCATACTCAATTAAGAGGTCGCGGATTCGAGTCTCCTATCTTTGATTAAAAAAAAAAAAAATTTAACTCTCCTAGCTATTATGGGTCCTCCTCATGGAAATGATTAATTAGTTCAATAATGGTGATTGCTCGTCTTAACTTTCAGTCTTTCAGTCAATCCTGGAGTCAACTAAGCCCAACCTTCAAGTCACCTTTCCCGTCAACTTTGGGATAACTGGAAAATTGAACACTAGTCTTTATCTGTACGGCAATATATATATATATATATATATAATTGTTAAATTCTCGATGTAGGTGCTATATACATAGTTGGTTCTCATCCTTCAGAGACTACGAGTATAATCGGAACATCTGTCGACAAAAGGATCACCCTAAGATGATCTCGTGGCTATTGAGAACGAATCAAATCAGATGATTTTATTTCTCAATCTTTTCGACCTCGGTTCCATAGGAGCAAGTCATAAAGATTGAAAAAAATCGGTCATTCACAACCACTGATGAAGGATTCCTCGAAAAGTTAAGGATTAATATAGTAAAATTCTAAATCGAATGAATTCGGTCTTATACATACGCGAGGAAGGTAATCATAAAAGAAAGAAGAACAAGAAAAAAGAAGGCGTTAAGAGACCCTCCTGGCCCCACCCTAGACACTCTGAGATCCTTTTTCAAACCTGCTCCCATTTCGAGTCAGGAGATAGATAAATAGACACATCCCATTGCACTGATCGGGGGCGTTCGTAGTGACTGAGGGAGTCGAAGACCAAGAAGTGAGTTATTTATCAGCCAAGCATTCTATTCTTCTTACGGCTAAATCCAAGCTCCTGGTCCTGCAAAAAGTAAAAAAAATTTAACCCGAAATCCATTTGCCTTCTTTCATCCCATTTTAACGAAACTAAAAACGAAAAAAAAATGGCAAAATAATTTTTTCAGGTTCTCGGGATTTTAAATGCAAGAACAAAACTGTTTATAAATTTTTTAAAAGAAACAGCAAAATGGATCATCAAAATTTTTCTATTTATAAACGAAAAAATAATATATATATATATATATATATATATATATATATATATATATATGGATTACTAGTTAAATTCGTTTTTGAAAGATCATTCATTTTTTAAATTAGTCTTCAAATAATTTTTTTTAATCATATTAGTCTTTGAAAGATAAAACGTAAGTCAAATTGATCTTTCCGTTAGTTAGATGATAACGTATCACGTTAAGTGCCTCATGTCACTAAATGATTGGTTGACGTGTCAGGTCAGTGATACCTAACACGCCACGTGTTACTTGACATGTGAAAAAATTATTTATAATCAAAATAGTCCCTAAAAGTCCAAACGTAAGTCATTTTCATCCCTAAAATTTTAAAATTAATCAAATTAGTCCTTATATGTTTTTTTAATTTTTTTTATAATATTAAATTTAAAATATTTTTGATGATACTAATTTTAATATTATTTTTAGACCTTAATAAACAAAATTTTCTTTATATAAAATAATAAAAATAATTAAATTATTATAAAATTATTTTGTTATTTGTATTCTAAAGTTTTACATTTTTTAAATGGTAAGTTTTTTTATAGTGAAATTTTTTTATTTAAATGAGTTTATCAAATTATTGTTGATTATATATTTAAAAATTTAATATTTTAAATTTCACTAAATAATATAGTAGTTATTTTAAAATTTAAATCTTTGAAATTTTTTAAAATTATGATTTATATTATTGTTTAATTTATATGATAGAACTCAATAATTTAAAAATCGATTTGTGGGATCAAGTGTTGAATAAAAGATTAAAATATTTAAAATAACTACTATATTTATTTAATGAAATCCAAAATATTAAAACTTTTGGTATATACTAGTTATTAAGATTCAATAATAATTTGTGTTCTATCATATAAATATTTTATATTAAAATATTAAGATTTAACAAGTGATTCGACAAATCGATTTTTAATTATTGAGTTCTACCATATAAATTAAACAATAATAAAAATTATAATTTTAAAAATTTAAAAGATTTAAATTTTAAAATAACTACTATATTATTTAGTGAAATTTAAAATATTAAATTTTAAATATATAATCATCGATAATTTGATAAATTCGTTTAAATAAAAAAAAATTACTATAAAAAAATTACAATTTGAAAAGATAAATGATAAAATAATTTTATAATAATTTAATTATTTTTATTATTTTATGTAAAGAGAATTTTGTTCGTTAAGGTCTAAAAATAATATTAAAATTAGTACTATCAAAAAATATTTTAAATTTAATATTATGAAGAAAAAATAAAAAAATTATATAAGGACTAATTTGATTAATTTTTAAAATTTTAGGGATGAAAATGACTTACGTCTGAACTTTCAAGAACTATTTTGATTATAAATAACTTTGTTACATGTCAAGTGACACGTGGCACTTAACGTGATACGTCATAATGCCACGTGGCACTTAATGTGACATGTCATCATCTAACTAACGAAATGACCAATTTGATTTACGTTTTATCTTTCAAAGACTAATATGACTAAAAAAATCATTTAAGGACTAATTTAAAGAATGGATGATCTTTTAGGGACGAATTTGACTATTAACCCGTATATATATATATAAGGAATAAAAACTCAAAATAGTGTTAAAAAATAATTAAAATTAATACTTTAATTTAAATAGTATATTGAAATAAGTATAATCATAAAAATTTTAAAATATAATTATATATAAAGTATTATAAAATAATAAAAAAATATAAATAGTAAAAGTAATAAGAATGTGTTTTTTGTCAATTTGTTTTAAAAATATAATAAATATTTTTGTTTTGTATCTAATTATCTAATAAATTTATTTTTAAATAAACAGATTATATATGATATATAAGTATGCCAAATAGAATAACATTTAAATAGTTTGTAGCTTAAAATTTGTTATGATAATATTATTACGATATTTTTAATGTAGATATTTATTATATTTAATTAATATTTTATATTTTTATTGAATAATAATATGTAATAAAATAGTTAATTATGAGCGTTATGATTTTAATTTTTCGTTTTGTCAAATAATTAAAATTAATAATGTAGTATTATTAGAGAAAGAAACATCACTTAAATTTAATGCACAAAAATTTAGTATTAATTTTTATATAATAAAAAGGTGAAAATTCATATGCAAATAACTTTATGTGAAGTTGAAAGTTGAAAATTTTTAAATAATTTAATTGATTTGATTAAATTTTTATCTAACGATTTCTAATTATCAACTTCACATAAAATTAAAGAAATCTAATTATCAACTTCACGTAAAATTAACTACACTTGAATTTTCATCTGCTAAAAATTAGATAAATAGATAGATTAACTTGTTTAGAAGCACTGAGTTCTTATCTTTTATTTTGATGATTAACCAAAGGGGCAAAAAACTATTAGAGAAAATGACAAATTAGTCCTTGACCTTTTACTCTGCGGGCATTTTAGTCCCTTACCATTAGAAAATACTTTTAAGTCCCTGACGTCCCTAAAAATTAGACGGATCAGTCCCTCCGTCCATAAGCCACCGTCAGACCCGACGGAAAAGGCTGACCTGGCTCCCCCTCTGCCTACCTGGTTTAACGGTGTTCCCACGTGGCACGTTAGTGGAATGGAGCTTTTGAAAAAGGGACACATAAGTCCCTGTCACTCAAAACGACGTCGTTTTGTGTGCTGCTCTATTCTTCAAATTCGTTTGGGTTGTTCGTTTATGGTGGTGGCTGGTTGTTGGTTTATGATGATCACAGTGTGTTTGAGTTCTTCACTACTATCTTCGTTCCATCTTCTAGCTCTCCCTTGTAAACGGTTCCAAATCCGCCTCACCCCAGCTCATTTTCGGCTGCGAAATCCTTCATCACCTCGTGTAGAACTTGTACTAAGTGTTTTCTATTTCACCACTCAGGTTACTCACAGAACTTACAAATAGAGAAACAAGCAAAACAGCCACAAATGTAAAGATTCCAACACCAACAAGTAATACTACCAATTTTGATCTTTTCGAGCCATTTGATCTTTGAACCGGGTGTAATTTAGTCCTACTTATATAGTGTACATAACTGCATTTGTCTGGCTTTATGGATCATCACAGTATCTGTATATGCTGTGTAAACATGCAACTCATCACATTTATCTAATTTTTTCCACTTTTTGAAGCCTTGAAATTGTTATCTAAACAGCCAACTGGTAATTGATTTATTTATTTTCTAACTTTTGTGGTACTTATTGACAGTGGATAGTTCAAGTTGATGCAAAATTTGATGAAGATGCCAGCAACTTTGAGGATTTGTTTTCATTTGGTCCCTGACTATTTGCTGCTCATTCATAATAGCCGTACCTTCAAGTTAGTTTTCATACTACATATATTGGCACAATTTACAATTAAAGTGTTGCTAAAATTATCTGAAATTACTTACATACTTTGATTGCTGTTACATTTTTGCAACTTAGAAGCAGCTGTTTGACAAATCAATAATTATTCATGATGGAATCTTTTGGGAGTGGAAATTGTGAGGTGTCAGCCTTGATTAAAATGCTAATCTCTCTTGTTTGAGTGAAACAATGTTACCATTGTAATCTTTTCGGCAAAGTTAGTTAATCAGTTCATATTATCATAATTTTTATAATTTTATAGGTCATCCTCACCTGAATATAAAAGGTATAAATAAGACATGAAAAGCATAGCTATGTAACATGCCTACTGAAACCAAAGAAATTATCTCATCCTTACTGAAATCAACTGCTGAATTATGCAACTTTGTAATTTGTTATGATTACTTACAAGTTAATTATTTTCTCTTTCAGTGTAGTTGTTGATCCTTCCAATCTAGGTGATGGTCTTCATTATTATGAGGTCTATGGTATTGACTGCAAAGCACCATGGCGTGATCCTCTTTTTAGAATACCAATTACCATAACCAAGTCCCATGCTGTAACTAGTCAGCCTCCAAGAGTTTCATTTTCGAAGATGATATTCCAGAAAGAATGCATGTTTTATTCATCTGCAAATGGATTTTTCTTGGGCAATATGTGATCTTTGTTAAAGAAAGAATTAAAACCAAGATTATGATGTGCTGTACTTGTATTATTCTTTCAAATCCAAAGGAAAAGAGAGATTGGTTAATTGCAATGATTCTGTCCAAAGGAAAAGACCACCCTGTGGTTGCATTCAAAGAAGGATTCATTTCCAAAGACAAGATCCTTATGTTGTGAGTCCTTTGAAGAAATCAAAAGGGATTGTGTCAAATTCATTGTAATCCAAGAAAGTATATTCCAATTTGGACAATCCATTGAAACTTGGTAAAACCCCGCTGAGGTTGTTCCTTTGGAAACCCAAATTATGGAGTTCTGTGAGCTGGTTCAAATTCTGAGGGAGTGAATCTTTGAGACCAAGATTCTTTGACTGAATCTGTGTCACCCTGTCACCATTGCAATACACATAAGGCCATGGAGGATTGCCACATGGGTCACCTACTCCATTCTCTGGCCATTTGAGAAGCTCGGGATTTTGCAATCCTTTTCTGAAATCATTCAGAATTTTGAGATCATTTGGGTCTGTAGCACCGTAACACACTGTGATCATCATAAACGAACAACCAGCCACCATCATAAACGAACAATCCAAACGAATTTGAAGATTAGGGCAGCACACAAAACGACGTCGTTTTGAGTGACAGGGACTTATGTGTCCCATTTTCAAAAGCTCCATCCCACTAATGTGTCACATGGGAACGCCGTTAAGCCAGGTAAGCAGAGAGGTAGCCAGGTCAGCCTTTTCCGTCAGGTCTGAGTGTGGCTTATGGACGGAGGGACTGATCCGTCTAATTTTTAGGGACGTCAGGGACTTAAAAGTATATTCCAATGGTCATGAACGAAAATGTCCGCGGGTTAAAAGGTCAGGGACTAATTTGTCCTTTTCTCAAACTATTATAATAATTTTAGGACCACTTATGAATATTGTAATAATTTTAGGACCAACCTTTATATGTTGAAAATTCTTCAAATAAATTTGAGAGACATATTAAATGGCCAAAACTATTAGGTAACATGCACCGATCGATGAGCATTAATTCTATGAGCAATATTTATTTAATATATTAAAATAGGGTTTTCTTTCGACTAATGAAAGTGAGATGTCACTTTTTTGTGAACTCATTTTTCTTCCAAAATGAATGCATTTAATGAATAATGCATAATTATACTAATTTAGGAAAATATCTTTATTATAATTATATAAAATTAATATTTAATGCATTATTAAACTATTTATCAATTATTAATCAAAAATATTTTTAATTATTTTAATGAATAATGTATAATTATACTAATTTAGGAAAATATTTTTATTATAATTATATAAAATCAATATTTAATACATTATTAAACTAATTATCAATCGAAAATATTTTTAAACATTTTAATTATATTCATTTTAATTATATTTATATCCTTCTAATTCTTATTCATCATTATCCAATAATTTTATTAGTGGCAAGTTGTTAACCCATTTATATTGATAATAATAATAATTTTATTAGGATAAATATCAAATTCTATTCCTAATATAAAAATATAAAATTTAATTCCTTTCATTTTTATTTTACCACTATAAAAAACCATGTATGTTAGAAGAAAATATCATTCGTTTACCAATTACTCTTTCATTTGATAGCTTTTACAACAATTCTTTTTCTTCCTATTAGGCGTCGTTGCAAGAAGGCAACTATCGTGGACACAAACTACCACACTCTCCAACTTTCGTGCTCATCATTCAGAGCTATATAAGATATGTTATCTATGAAGTATTTATAGACCATGGTGTTATCATGTATGCATAAATAAAAAAATATTTCGTATTTAAATTTAAGTCATTTACCTGTTTGTGGTATATTGTAGTGTGAAATTACTTTCAATATGTGTTGTGTAATGATATTATGTTCTAATTTAAACTTTTACTTTAGAACTGTATTATGATTTTATCTCATCATTTTTTCTTAGATATCAAGTTGACGTATTTTTATTTATTATTATTATTGAAACGGATGTGATATGAAATGTACCAAAAAAATTCTCACATTCAATTTATTTTATTGTAGTCTTCTATCTATTCTATTTATTTTTATTTTCTTCTTATTCATTTTATTTTCTTTTTAAATGTTATATAATTTATTATAATTTATATCAATCTCCTTAATATACTAAAACTATATTTTTCCCCAACTTATGATAGTGAGGTGTCATTTTCTCGTGAATTCATTTTCCCTCCAAAATGATTGCACTATTTCTCTCTTTTAAATTTATTTTTAAAAATGATCTTTAATTGATATAATTATATTATAATTAGTATTTAATGAATGCATGATACATAATTATACTAATTTAAGATAATCTCTTTATTATAATTATACTAATCTCTTTTAAATTTATTTCAAAAAATTATCTTAATTATAATTATATAACAATATTATACTTAGTATTTAATGAATAATTCATAATTATACTAATTTAAAAAATATCTCTATTATAATTATATAAAATTAATAATTAATGCATTATTAACCTAATTATCAATCAGAAATATTTTTAACTATTTTAATTATATTGATTTTAATTATATTGATATAATTCTATTTTTTATTCATTATCCTAAAATTTTATTAGTGACAAGTTATTATCTTAATGGTGACCTATATAATAATAATAATAATAATAATAATAATAATAATAAAAAAGATAGAAAATTATATTTTAGAGAAATATAAATTGGTTATTAATAATTAGTTATTAATAATGATAATTATATGATTAATTTTTAGTAATTATTAAATATATTTAATATAAATAACCAAGTTTAATTAATTAACAAATGAAAGGAAATATTATTACATGATTGTAGAAGCAACAATAAATATATATATAAATAACCAATTTAATATTAATAACGATAATTATCGTTATTATTTAATAATAATAATAATAATCATTTTTTCTTTTATTAAAACACTCATCTAATTGAATTAATATAAATATTTAATAAAAATAAAGGATGAATTTTTTGGCTTGAAGGATAATACAATCAAATATTTTTGAAAATTTTAAAGTTGTGAGTATATATTCTTCCTATATTAATATACGCATGCATGTTATCTCATTTTTTTCATAAATGGAAAATAACATTTACCCATTAAATTTGTTAGTTGCTCAACCGATTCATCTTATTTATTGTGATTGAGATTGATATATAATCATAAAGATTTTTTTTTCCTCTATTAATTTTAGTAAAAAAATTCATGACGTAAAATAAAATAAAATAAAGTCAGTATCTACTTTTTTTTCTTAATATTTTTTATATTTACGGTAAATATTAAATGTAAACAAAGAAAAAAAATAATATTAATTATTATCACTTTTATTTATTTACATTCATAATTAAATTTAATATAATTATAGTAAGTCTCTATAATTATAACAATTTATATCTGTTACATATATAACAATTATATTATATATAATTATATATCTCCTCTTTTATATATATTTAGCAAAGATTTTTATTTATATAATCTACTTAATATATTAAAATTGAGTTTTTTCTCAACTAATGAGAGTGAGGTGTGAATTCCTCCTGAATTCATTTTTCCTCCAAAATGAATGCATTTAATGAATAATGCATAATTATACTAATTTAGAAAAATATCTTTATTATAATTATATAAAATCCATATTTAATACATTGTTAAATTACTTATCAATTATCAATCAAAAATATTTTTAATCATTTTAATAATAATAATAATAATAATAATAATAATAGTAATAATAATAATAATAATAATATACTTTTACTTAATATACTAAAATTGTATTTTTCCCTAACTAATTGAAGTGAGGTGTCAATTTTTCATAAATTCATTTTTCTTCTAAAATGAAAGCACTATTCTCTCTTCTAAATTTATTTTAGAAAAAATATCTTTATTATATTTATATTACAATTACCATTTAATGAATAATATATGATTATACTAATTTAGGAAAATATATTTATTATAATTATATAAAATTAATATTTAATACATTATCAACTAATGAAAGCGAGGTGTCAATTCTTCATGAATTTATTTTCTCTCTAAAATGAAAATACTATTCCCTCTTCTAAATTTATTTTAGAAAAATTAAAATTCCATGCTGAATATAGGTAGCAAGTTAAAAAAAAAAAAAGCAATGCAAGTTAATGGAATCAAATCATATTTCTATAACATATATAAGAATGTATATTTTTATTATATAAAAATTGAATTTCTGCACTTCATGATGGGCGTGGCATACTTCTTAGCGTGTTTCTTAATTTATTTTTTATAACTCATTGAATACAATTTATTACAGTAAATTAATTATATCAACTAATTGATTTGATTAGGTATTTAAATATCGCATGATTTATTATAATTTATATCAATTATTTTAATTCATTAATTTATAAGGTACATAATAACATAGATGATTTATTACTTATACTGATTAAATACAATAAATACATGTTAATTTAGTTAAAAAAATTATTGTCTCCTATGTTTCCTATTTATTTTTTTTAATTCATTAAATCCAATCAATTATAATAAATTAATTATATCAACTAATTAATTCAATCAATTATTTTCTAATTTATTTTTTGAATTCAATAAATCAAATAAAATTAATTATATTAATTATTTGTATTGACTAATTGATTTGATTAATTCTTAAAAATATTTTTATTTAATTTATTTTATTTATTTAAATATAACTAATTATTTATTTAATTTTATTAGGATAAATATCAAATTCTATTTCTAATATAAAAATACAAAATTTTATTCCTTCTATTTTTGTTTTACCATTATAAAAGACCATATATGCTAGAAGAAAATATCATTCATTTACCAATTACTCTTTCATTGGGTAGTTTTTACAACAAACTATCATGGACACAAATCAGTATACACTCTTCAACTCCCGTGCTCATCATTCAGAGCAATATATGATATGTTATCCATTAAGCATTTATAGACCATGGTGTTATCATGTATGCATAAATAAATAAAAAATCTGTAATTAAACTTAAGTCATTTACCTATTTGTGTGGTATATTGTAGTGTGAAATTACTTTCAATTTGTGTTGTGCAATGATATTATGATTTAATTTAAGCTTTTATTTTAGAATTATGTTATGATTTTATCTCATCATTTTCTCTTAGATATTAAGTTAATGTATTTTTATTTATTATTATTGAAGCGGATGTGATATAAAATTTGTAAAAAAAAAAAAACTCACATTCAATTTATTTTATTGTAGTCTTCTATTCTTCTATTTCTTTTTATTTTTTATTTATTTTATTTTATTTTTAAATATCATATAATTTATTATATCAGTTAGTTTAATTTATTAATTTATAATATACATGATAAAATAGATCATTTGTTACTTATACGTTTATTTTTCTAAAATCTAAATTTGAATAATTATATTTTCAATTTTTGTTATGAACAAAATATTATTAATAATGAATAATAATTAACCACTCATACTTTTAATCAAAGTATTTGGATGATTTTTATATTTATTAATATTAATTATTGATTATTTTTTCATAAATAAATTATATTATAATTTTATGTTAGTTCATAATTGATTAATGATTAATGTTCATGAAGTTATGTTACTCTAAATTTTATATTTTATAAATATTTTATTTAAATATAATTTTTTTAACATAAAAATGTATTATTTTTAATAATATCATAATTTTATATTTTTTAATTATTCTAAATGAATATTTTATCAAATACTGATTAAAGCCATTCTTCCCTTTGCTTTTACTAATCTATTATCTAACTATTATATAAAATTAAAATCGTATTAATGAATTTAATATTAAAGTTAATTTGGCTTTTTTATTATTTAGAGTGTTTTTCAATCAATAATTTTATACTCTTTACTTTTTTTTTTAATTTCATTTTGAATTTTAATTTAGTACTCAAAGGTAGTGAAATTTCATTGATACTGAAATAAAGTTACAAAAGGGTCCATATGGTAGAATAAGTAAAATAATGTGATACCCACATTGCAACATCAAAATGAAACAACTTAGGATCTAAAATGTTTATCTTTTTCTTTCTCGCCGTCTATTATATTATCTATTCTATATCTATTCTATTATATAAAAATCGAATATTTACCTTTAATGATAGAATCAACATAGCATGCTTCTGCTTTATTTTGTTTAACTCATTAAAGACAATTCATCATGATGAATTAATTATATCAACTAATTGATTTGAATAGTGTAACAGTCCAGACCACCCGCTAGCACGATATTGTCCGCTTTGGCACACAAGGCCTCACGGTTTTGCCTTTGACGATAGGGATGATGGCCAAAGCCCCCCACACTCACTCGTCAAAACGCGTCATGCTAGGGAGAGGTATCCACACCCTTATAAGGCATGCTTCGTTCCCCTAAGGGAGCCCAGCGCCCTCGCTGGCACATCGATCCGGGTTCTGGCTCTGATACCATCTGTAACAGTCCAGACCACCCGCTAGCACGATATTGTCCGCTTTGGCACACAAGGCCTCACGGTTTTGCCTTTGACGATAGGGATGATGGCCAAAGCCCCCCACACTCACTCGTCAAAACGCGTCATGCTAGGGAGAGGTATCCACACCCTTATAAGGCATGCTTCGTTTCCCTCCCCAACCGATGTGGGCCTTACAAATAGATATTTAAGTGTCACACAATTTAAAATTATGTATATTAATTATTTGATTTAATTTTTATGATATATAAATTTAAGAAATAAATTAAAATAAGATAATTGGGTATGACATTATTTTAATATTGTAGTGTGAAATTAAAATAAGATAATTGGGTATCACAGTATTTTTATTACAATTAGCATTTAATGAATAATGCATAATTATAATAATTTAGAAAATTAAAATAAAGTCCAATAATTTATTTTCCGACTGCATACGTGTGTAGAATAACTTTTAAAAAGGAGTTATGTATAGTAAATACGGTCGATGATTGTAAAACTATATACTAACATTGATATAATATTATTTTAGGTATATGTTTTGCAGGCATAAAAAAAAAGTGTTGAGTTATTTTTTAGTAGATTTAAATTATTTATTGTTTATTAGAGAATTTTGTGCATTAAAATTTTTTAATAATTTATTATTTATTTTGAGTTAATTTTGATATGTTCTTACTTAACAGTAAAACAACATATAAAAATTTGTTGGTGGGTCTAAGTATTATTAAGTTATTTATGGTCACATTGAGTATATATGTTTGATTTATTGAAAAAAGTAGATTACTAAAACCAATTAATAATTATTTTAGAGTTAATATATTTAACACTAGATTAAGAAAAAAATAAATAATACATAACATAGTATATTTTTATTAATCAAATTATTATAATTTAAATTAATCTTAACAAAATAATTTAAAATTATAATTTCAATCTTATCACGTGCATGGTACGGATTAATACACTTATTTCTATTAAATGGTCGAAAACTATATTAAATGGTCAACAGCTACTTGTATATAGTTTTGGGTTCGGTAATTTTTAGAAAAATAATAGTATAATACCGTTATTTACTAAGATACGATATTTAAAATTCGTCTTTGGCGTATTGTATTTTTATAAATTAAAAAATAATAGAAAAGACAATTCACCCTTTTAAAATGTTAAAATAAAAAAAATAATTTATCATCAATGAATTCACATTTTCAAAAATTTAAAATATAAAAAACACAATTTAACGTATCGATAAAATTACTTTTTAAAAATTAAAAGATAATTTTTTGTAGGAGAATTCACTTTTTGAAAATTAAAAAAAATTGACAATTCATCTCCAACAAATTCGTTCTCAGCAGATTCTATTTATCTTTGTATTTTTAAAAGTCGCCAATCATATTACTTTTTAGTATAGGTGGCAATAGATAGGGTATGATAGGATAGGATTCAGAGTCAATAATAACCCTATCTATTCTTAATTTGCGGGTACTCGACCTTACCTGCGGGTTAAAAAAAGATGCAATATTATTATATAACTTGATAATAATTTAAAATAGAACTGATTTTTATGTAAAAAAAATATTAAATTATTAATTAATAATCTTTTTTTAGTGGCTAAAGATCTTTTGTATTTAGTGAGAGGTTTTTAATTCAACATCTATATGATTATTGAGTCCAACAGTATACTTATATCATGCGCTAGCTAACAAGTGTTGGAATTACTAAACTTCAATTTATATATGAAAAAATAGACATATACTTTATTTGTTTGTTAGGATTAATTTTAATTGTTTTGACAATATAAAAAGAAATTCTGTTAAATGGTCTCAAGACCTTTTTTTTCTTTGGGATTTGATTAGGTGACATTTTATTCTGTCAATACATCTCCTAAAAAGTCTAATATATATCCTAAATCCCAACTTAGTGTCATCTAATATATCTACACTAGCACTACATTTTCCACTTCGTTTGCTCCCTTTCAATTCCTCCACGGTAAAAGAAACACACAGAGTTATTGACCCATATAAAGTTTAAGCACATCTAATGATGCCAAGCAAATTATATATATGAGCTTTTTTCTTTTCTCCCTTTCATTCACTTCACCGTAAGAGAAACTCTTGAGAGTAATTGACTCGGTCTGAAGTTTAAGCACATTGATGATGCCAAACAAACTATATTTATGACCCTTCCTTTTTTTTTCTTTTTTCTTTTTTTTTTTTAATTTTCCTCGCCCGGTTGTTAACAAGGCAACTACATATATTGGCATGTGATGATAGACATATAGTCATCAATGGTTATTAAAAATGTAAACTAAAAGTATATCGTTGAATTTATTATATATTATTAATTTTATAATTAGAATATGACATATCTTATTTTCGAATTAATATATAAAATGGTATCTAAAATTTGATTTTCAGTTTAATTTAATTTTTTAATTTTTAATTGATTCAAATTATATATATTATGAAATTTTAAGGAGTGGTTTAAGTTGGTCTCTTCGTTTATTTTCGTCACAAAAAAAATGACATGACACGATTAAACGACGTCGTTTTACTGTTTGCATTGCACTTAAACTACGTCGTTTTACTGTTTTTTCATTACACAAATTGTCAATTGAATCCCCTTCTTCTTCCTCCTCAATTTGACCGATAAATCTCTCTCTCTCTCCCTCCCTCAATTGACTATTCTTTTTCCTCTTCCTTCTTAATATTTGTTTTTATGTTGTTTGAGAAGGAAACTAAAAAATCTGGAAAAAAAAAACAAATCCTTTTAAAAAGAACAAAACTCAATTCACCATAATCATATAAAAGCAACGATTCAACACCGTAATCATATAAAAATAGTAACAAATCAACACGTTATAATTTAATAACTAAAACTAAAAAAAAAAAACTTAAAAAGCTTACCTTATAATGTGAAGGTAGAACGTAGGAGGAAAAGAGAGAGACTAAGCACGGTGATACAAAGACTGGTGAGTGGAAGATAGCAGCAACGCGAGCAGCGATGCGAGCCCCGCCGGATGAGTACACGACGACGACGATGAAAAACACACAGTGGCACAGGAGCAAGGAGACACGACAACACAATAAAGGCGAGCCACGGACGGAGGCGATGACGTAGTGCCAGAAATGCACAGGAGCCGGGACGAGACGCAGAGGAGACGATGACATGAAAGCAATCATGCGGTGGGCGATAGCAGATTTGTGAGTGTAACCATGTGAGAGAGTGAGCGGGAGGCGAGACGAAGAGAGAGGCGAGACGCAATTCGTGAGCACACGATGTGGTGGATCCGGTGAAAGGGGCGGTGATGGTGAATGGATGAGAGAGAGAGAGAGAGAGAGAGAGAGAGAGAGAGAGAGAGAGAGAGAGAGAGAGAGAGAGAGAGAGAGAGAGAGAGAGAGAGAGAGAGAGCAGGGGGTTACTGATCAAATTAAGAAGAAGAAAGTGGTCTGTTTGTGTAACGAAGGAACTAAAATGACGTCGTTTAGGTGTGAACAGCAAAACGTCATCATTTAATCATGCCACGTCATCTTTCTGGTGACAGAAATAGACGGAGGGGTCAACTTGAGTTACACCTTGAAATTTCAAGATACAATTTGGGTCAATTGAAAATTAAATGGCTAAATTGAGTTGGAGGTCAATTTCAGCGGCCATTTTGAGTATTAACTCTGTCACTCCTTCATTACAATTGAAATCAAATATTTTCTTCCAAAATTAAAGAGTTTTCCCATCATCTCTCCCTTTTTTTATCTCTCTCATTCCTTCTCCCAATCTATCTCTCATATATCATTATCGATGACTAATTATAAATTCAACAATAAAAATATGCAACATGATATTCTCTAATTGCATTTAAATTAAATTAAAATTAAAATATTAAAATTAAAATATAGTTATATTTATATATTATATATTACTAACTACTTTAATAATCAAAATGTGTCATAATATATCCACTATAAATCAGTTACATACTACAACTCGGCTCTATATGTTATAGATCGGCCATCAATATTAATATCGTATCAAAATGCTCTAAAATGCTTTTAATTGCTATCAATGTAATTTGAAAAGATAAAACAGTTATTGAACTTACTCCAATTATAAAAGGGGTAAGTATAGAAAGGAAAAAGGGTAAGAGATTGATATAAGAATTATTCATTAAATATAACTCATTATTCACACACTAACTTGAGCATTGAAGTGTCTTTTTTAGATGTTCATTCTTCTTGTTTTCTTGATACCCAGGTATAATTCATCTCAACTGGGAGCTAGAAGGTAGTCATTGGAGTACGAGCTATACCAAAATCAAACCATACAAGAACATGTCACATGACACTCTTATTAAAATTGAGAGGAAATATTTCCCTCCAAAATTAGTAAACTCCCTTTTTACATTCTCTTATATCTCTCTCCCTTTTTTTATTTCTCTATTCTAACCTTCCCACTTTATATATAATTTATAATTTATATTTTATATTAGTAATTTGACAAATTAAAATATGTCACTAGATAATTTTTCATTACAATTAAAATTTTTCCTTTTAAAATTAACAAATTCTCTCTCTCATTCTTCTTCTTTATCTTTCTCTCCCTTTTCTCTCATTCTCTATTTTTCTCTACCTTTCTGTTCTACAAAAATAAAATTAACAATATAATATAATTCAAATAAAAAATAGTATTATTATTATATGCATATTTTTTTATCTAGTTTTAAATTTTATTACTTATCTTTTTAATCTATATTTTCACTTCTATTCCTTCAAATATTTATTACAGATAATTTAGAGAGAAAATTAATGTTGTGATTAAAAGTTAGAATCAATTAAGATTCAATTGTTTTAAAAAAAAATTGAGTTAATTTTATAACTATAATATAAATTTTTTATGCTAATATCTAATTATATTTTTATATACATTGAGAGAAAAATGTTATTTTTAAATAGCAAGCATAAAAATTAATTATTTCTATTTGTGCAACAGACTTAACACCTAATCAAATATAAAAGTATACAAGTTAAATTTTTTCAAATTTTAGAGAACGAATTTAAAATTAATTATTAATAAAAAATTAAATTCTTTCACATGAAAATAATAACTAAAAATCTTATGATTTGATTTTTTTATATTTATGGAGACCCTGCTCTTCTTAGCTGACGGAGACTTTGTCCCCTACAACCTTTTTGTAAAAGTAGTTTAATTCTATAAATAATTACTAGACTAAAAAAATTAAATTAATAACTAATAATAATGATAAAAAATAACAAATTTTAATAGTATTGAGATTTTTTTTTACATAATATTATTCGTTTAAGTGATTCATAGATTGCTCATTGAAAATGAACTAATCCTCATCAATAAAATCATACTATATAAAAGAACAAGCTATTAAAATATGTAAAACTGACTAAATTGTAAATAGTCAATCCGCACAACAAAACATATGGGAAATCCAACGGTTCATGAACCGATCTGGTTTGTCGCGCGAGCATTAGTTTTTTGACAATTTTTAGCAACTGTTGATATAACTGTCGCTAATTCTATATTTTGCGTCGGATATTATTGTGGCAGTTTGCTGCAATACAGAACCAACATGATCTCATATTTTTCAACGGTCACAAAGCCACAATCTGAACCCCTTTTTAATTTTTTCCAAATTTTTTGCAGCGACAACTATCCGCCGCAATTGCAACTATATAATTTTTTAAACTTATTTTCAACAGTTTATAACCGCTACGATTATATTTTTTAATATTCTAGATATTTTTATGGCACTTTTTGGATTTTTTTAATTTTACAGATCTTATTATTTTTCATCTAAAAAATCTAAATTGACGGCGAAAATAATGAAACACTACAAAAAAATACGTTGAATGCCGTTGAATATAGCGACGGATGTTACCGACGGATTTAGCGACAGATTTTTTGACAATTACGAGTGAAAATTCGTCTCTCAAATAAGTTACTGTCGGATTTAAAATTCTGCCACTAAATCAGTCGGTAAATAGAGGCACAAAATTTAATTTTATTAGTGCTGAATTTACTGTCGAATTTTTTATCGGATAATTTCGACGGTAACAAGATTTAGTAAAATGCGTCGTTTAGGCAACAATGAACACCTTGCCGTCGGATTTTTTTGCCGGTAAATCCGACGATAAATTTGGGATAAAATTCAAATGCAAAACCCTTCTCCCTCACTTCTGCAAACTTTCTCTCTCTCTTCTCTTCTCTCTCGTCTCTCTGTTTCGTCTCTCTCCCTCTGGTCTATTAAAGAAGGGTGCGCTGCCACTACCTGGAGTTGCCGTCACCATTGGTAAGCCACGTTGTCGTTGTAGATCAGCACATCATTGTCGCTGCTGTTGGAGTCTCTATGGAAAGCCTCCACCGTGTTGCCACTGTTGGTGTTCCTTGCCATTGATCGGAGGTCGTCACATTGTCCTTCTCACTGCGACTGAGGTCTACCGCGTCAAGGTAAGATTATTGTCCATTTTTTCTTTTGGTTGTTTGTTATGTTAATCAACTCTAGCTCCACCACTGTAGGTTTCACTTCTGCCTCTTGTCACCATCATACTTCCACCATTCTGCAGCCACCATCCGAGATAATTTTCTTATATTTTTTGTATTTTTTCATATTTTTTTGTTTAAGATTTTGTTAGGTATTTTATTAAATTATTGATTAAATTTTGTAATAAAGTGTGTGATCTGATTAGGGTTTGTTGTATTAATTTAGTGTAATTTAGAAATTAAATAACGTTAGGTTAGGTAGGGTGTAATTTAGGGTTTGTTTTGAGTTGATGGTGTTTTGGATGATTGTTAATTTTTATGAGTTTATTGTTGTCTGAGTTAATTAGTGTTGATTATTGTTAATTTTTTGAGTTAATTTTAGCTTGTTAATTTTTTAAGTTAATTATTGGCTTATTGTTGATTGTTGTTAATTTTCTGAGTTTATTGTTATCTGAGTTAATTATTTTCTGAATTAATTTTATTTGTTGATTGTTGTTAATTTTACTAAGTTTGTTACAATTTACTCATTTGAATATATGAACTTTGATTTGTTTGTTTAATTATAGTTTGTGTGTTGATTATATTTATAGTTTGTATGTTAATTATGTTTATAGTTTGCAATTGAAGGTGTACAGTGTACTATTCCAGAAAATGCGCCTGCAGATAGTAAGTTTATGATGCTAAACCTCTAAGTAGGTTTGTAAGTTGCTGAAATTTTATAAACTTAAATAGATATACCATTTGAGAGTCATACATATGCAAGTTAGTGGATTACTTAGAATCTTAAATAGATATACTATTTGTATAATTAATTTTTCTTTTTAATATTTTATTGTCTAGAGAGTTTCAACTATGTAATTTACTTAGCCATCACGAGGTATCTTGTTTTTCATATTGAATCTTATGTAAGTTCATCTTTTCTGGATTTAGAGTATATTTTTATAGTGCTACTTTTTTCCATACACGAGTATTTATTATTTTTCTTCTTTATTCTTAAACTTTGATGTGTGAACTTATTTGTGAACTTATAACAAAAAATTATAGATAAATTATTATGAAAAATTATAAAATTTTAAATTATATTAGTTTAAAAATTATTGAATTTGAACATTTAAAATTATAAATTGAATTTTTAAATAATTTTTTTTAAAAATAAAATTTAAGATTACTGTCAGATTTACCGAAAAATCAATCCGACAGTAACAAGCTCTAAAATTTCGCCAATTAAAAGTTAATATCTGCCGGTAAATAATTACCGACGAGGTTTATACCGTCGGATTTATTCCGATGATAAACATATTATCGATGAATTTTTTGGTAAATCCGTCGATAAATCCGACGACATCCAACGAATTTCTTGTAATGAAGATATAATAGTAAAACAAATTAATATATTTATAAAAATATGAATAAAGTATATCTCTTGTTAATAGTTGCATAGTCAACTTTAAAAAAAATATATAAAATAACATCCAATCTTAATATTTATTGTACGCTACTCCAAGGAATTCACCCCTGCAACGATGTTTAGTGGCAACTCCTCACCTTACCGTTGAATTAGATACCAGAGTACTTTTCATTGCATGTCTCTTTTTCTTCTCTGCTGCTATTTCATCCTCTACTGCTTTCCTTTTCAATTCAACTTTTTGGCTGCCACCTCTGCCTGTAGTTCAAGCGACACCCTTTGGGTCTCCTCTATTTGAACTCCATCGCCAGCTGATGCGAATTCAGACCGAAGAGTTGACTAGGAGTCAGTTCGAAACTCACGCCACACATTCACTCTACTCGAGTGCTCTCTTCCTAGAGTTTGAGCAAGAAAATCACTTTAAGACAACTCTTTAGAGGACTCATCTTGTTATTCAATTTCCACAATTCTTTCCTACGGACATAGTTATCAGAACCGAACCAGTAATCAACCCGGTCATATGACTGGGTCACCGGGTCACTGGTTCAACCGGTGGGTCACTAATTCACCCAGTTAACCCGGTCATAATTAAAAAATATAAAATTATATAAATAAAATTAAAATAATATCTTAAAACTTAAAATGCAAGTCTTTACAAACATTAATGATCTAATATCAATTTTTGAACATAACTAAAGATCTAAAAAAAGATAATAAAGTAGTCTATAGTACAAAATACAAAATATGTTCTCAATTTAAATCAACAAGGATGAATGAAGAACACAATCGATAAATCAAGTCGAAGGAGTGACCCCAAGCAAGATCAGTCTTCCCTCAATTATTGTAAACTCTTTTAGTGATAAGATCAGGAGTTGTTGATGATGCTTGTTCTTGAAATTGTGGTGTTCCTCATAGTGTTTGAGATGAAGACATTTTTAAAATTCTAGCAAAAATAATACAAGAATTTTAGCAACAAAAAATTTACCTAAGTGAGTTTTTAAACAACACAGCAGCAACCACCAAAGTATTCAATTCAAACGTTATGCAGCAACAAAATTCAAGTATTCAACTCAAAATATTATCCAGCAACAAAAAAATTATCCAGCAAGTATTCAACTCAAAGTCTCAAACATTATCCAGCAATTAAAAAATTATCTTAGGTTATCCAGCAAAGTATTCAACACTATTATCCACTTAAACAAAAAGATTATCTTAGGTTATCCAGCAAAGTATTCAACTCTGTTATCCACTTATCCAGTAACAAAAAGATTATCCCAGGTTCAGCAACAACTTTAAACTCTAAATATTAACTAAATTCAATAACAATTCTAACTCAAATTTTCTCTAGTTCAACAACTTTAAAACCAAATACAACAGCAACATCAACCAAATTCAATAACACTTCTAAGTTCCTAACTCAAATTTTCTCAAGTTCAACAACTCCAAAATCAAATACAACAGCAACATTAACCAGATTCAATAACAATTCTAAGTTCCTAACTCAAATTTTTTCAAGTTCAAACTCAAACTTCCTCAAGTTCAACAACTCTAAAACCAAATACAACAATAACATTAACCAGACTGAATAACAATTATAAGTTTCTAACTCAAATTCTCTCCAGTTCAACAACTCTAAAACTAAATACAACAGCAACAACTACCTGATTCAACAACAATTCTAGTGAAAGAACAGAGTAGAAAACTTGAACTTGAAGGGAGCTCACTTGATTGACGGATTCTGACACCGCGACTGGCGCGACACAAAATGACGACGACCACCACCCGAGGGAGCTGCTGCTGCTTGATTGGTTCCGTCTGCTTCTGCCGCTAACGAACCGAACGCAGGGGCACGGGACCGCGACGACGACCAAGGTGAGGGGACGAGGTGAGAGACTGAGAGAGCGACGAACTGAGGTTGTGAGAGGTTGAGAGTGACGACTGTCGAGGCGATGGAAGGGACAAGAGAGCGACGAGTGTAAGGGTGAGGTTGTGAGCCAATGAGTGAGGGAGAGAGCACAGAGACGAGGCTGGCTGGGTTTGGGGGGGTTCCACTCAGTCTCAGCTTTGGCCATTAGGGTTTTATTAAAAGGGAAGATTGGGGGTTTCGAAACGACGCCGTTTCAGGTTTTAAGGAAGAAAAAAAATAATAAACTTGACCCGGACCGGGTTATATTAACCGGCCGGGTCACCGGGTTTCATGAAAATCCGTCGGATTGAACCGGGTTTGACCGGATACAATACACATTCGGTTTAACAAGTGGCTCGATCCGATCAGGTGACCGAGTGACCGGGTTTTCAGTCGAGCCGGATTTGATAACTATGCCTACGGATATAAATAAGCAAACATAAACAATTACGAGTTAGAGCATAATTGAATAGACTTTGAACATAATTTTAAAATTAAAATTTAAACCAATGAAAAATAACACAAAGAATCTCAACCTAGTACTTACACTAATTGCCCTAACTTCTTCATGAATATAGTAGTCATCACTTTGTTTGTGTACTAAATTTCATAACTCTCCTTTGCTCATTTTTCTTTCTTGTAATTCTGACGGTAACAATATAGTTTATACTATCACCATATTTCATCCGATTAAAAAAAATATAGACAAGGAGATAGTTAAAAAAAAAAAAGAATTCAAACGTAAATTACCTTTTTTTTTTTCTGTCGCTATGTTTTGTCTGTCTTGCACGGCTGTATAGGAAGTGAGCTCTAAATTTTCTTTATTTAGCTTTTAAAAAGATCATTATTAATTTATTATTATGGAAGGGGGATGCTAATTAATAAGGTTAAAAATTCAATTATTTATATAAATATGTTAGTTTTTATGATGTTCATGTTCTTCATATAGTAGCTAGGTTTGTAGAAATAATAATGCATGTCATATTTAGTTTTCTATTGTTGCCTTAATGTGTTCTAAACATGTTATTACTTCTTATTTGAACTGTCCTCTAAGTACATAATAATGTGCATCATTCCATTCATATAAAACGTGTATTTAACCAATTAGCGGTTAGTTTGTCATTACAATTATTTTAGGTGTATATTAAAAATTAATAACTCGTAAAAATTATATGTTATATATAATGCAAAATATACGTTAAAAATAATTTAAAATAAATATATCTTTGTACGTAAAGAAAAGATTTTCATGCTGTGTTTTAGCGCAAGTCTGGAAACTTTGATTTTTATTCTAGATTAAAATAAAAAAATAAAATATTATTTTAATTTTTAATATTTGAATTAAATCTTAATTTAATTAGTCTTTAAGATTTTAAACGTTCTATTTAAATTTTAAAAATTTTTAAATAAATTTAATGTTATTTTATTTTTAAATTTGATATAAATAACTAATAAAGTGAATAACGTAAACATTAACAATATTTTTAATTAAGTTATATCTTTTTATTTGTGTGCGTTAGAGTGTAACAAGATAAGATCGAAGGAAAATGTGTTAGATTTTCACAATTATTATGTACAATTCACTAAAGAAAATGATAAATTATTTACTCTTTAAAGCTTATACGTTAAAGTTTGCAAATATTTATTTAATTAAACTTTTTGAAGCAAGGGATAACAATTTTGTATTTTTAATTTCATAATTTTTTTAACGTTCGAAATTTTGGAGTTTAAGGTTTATGGTGTATGTGGATGTACAAAGAATAATGTTTTTTTTTTTTAAAATATCATAGAAGATCATTGAAATGAGTATTTTTTTTGGAAGGGGGAGGGGGCCAAATCAACAGCAAAATTGACAGCGGAGGTGGTCACTATTAAACTTGTCGTTTTTCTAAAATGCTAATAAAATTGATGGCTTGCCCAGCCGTCGATAATAATTTAATAAAATCGACAGTTTTTCTGTTTATAATATGAGTTTGAGATTTTACATTCTTACTAAAATCGACAACATCGCTGTCGATATTATTATATAAAATCGACGCCATTTTTGTCGATATTTGATTTAATAAAATTGACAACATTTTCGTCAATAATATGCTTACTAAAATCGACAAAGCAGCCGTCGATATTTGATTCAATAAAATTGACAACATTTTCGTCGATAATATGCTTATTAAAATCGACAAAGCAGCCGTCGATATTTGATCCAATAAAACCGATACAGTTTCCGTCGATTTTTGTCTATAATATGCATACTAAAATTAACAACCATGACGTCAATATTTGATCCAATAAAATTGACACAGTTGCCGTCGATTTTATTATTTAAATATCGACAAATTCTTTGTCTATATATTTTTTTTGTCTATTTTAATTTAAAGTAGATACTAATAATAATAATAATAAACCCAAATAATATAATAGAAAAACGCTATAATCACTAATTAGTAATAGAAATTATGCTTATATATAGCAAAATATGTTGGATTTTTTTTCTGCCAAATGAAAAAAAGCAAGGTATTAAATATAAAATAATAATGGTTACATAATATGTACCAGTCTCAGAGCGCTAGCAGCGTCCAAAGATTGCTCTCCAGTAACCATTGTTGCAATAGCAGCCGAACTTTGCCATTTAGAAACTGTTAATAAAAAATAAATAAAAAAATAAAAGAAGAAGAAGGAATCATTATATATAACAATTGGTATTGAATAAAATTGAGCTATATACAACAAGTTTCTTTTTTATTTTTTTAAAGAAAATGATGTTACACATTATTATATTATATATTCTACAAGTATAAATAATAACCTGGAAGATCAGTGGTTGAAACATTATTGGCAGGTGTAACATGGGTTATTGCTGCTACCGTTATTGGTTCTTGTACAATAAAATTTGTGATGTTTTTGCTTGTTGAACCCTGCAGATTTGAATGTGCCTCTACGAAGTTTCTGGAAAACAAAACACTTATCTCACCACTTCTGCCTCCCAAGACATAAATCTCTGTCTCATCAACGTTGTTTGCCTACAATAACAACGACCAAAACATATTAAAATTATATATTTACAAAGATAAATTATACAATAATGATCATAGATAAATTATATATTAAATAAAATTGATGAAGACTTAAAGCCATGTACTACGCAATTTATTAGAACAGAGGCATAAGCTTTGAATTCAATATCTTCAAATAAAGAGATTAAACAAATACTTTAATTTATGGTTGCTTGCCCTAGTACAAACAAAAACAAAATATACAACTCTTTTAAGGAAAAAAGTTCACTCAAAGCATGAAATGTTTAATGAAACTCAAGATATTTGACTAAACTAAGGAATAAGACTAGCACACCATTCAGAATTAGCAAACTTAGAATTTTAGAATTAGTAAATAACTAATGTTTGCTCATGTCCTTTCTAGTAGTAGACTAATACACCAATCAATTGACAAGTAAACAATACATATAATTCATGCAAGAGTCCTCTGAGAACATGAAAGATTCTCTAGTACAAATGGTAGAAGACAATAACTTATGATACTCATTTATATATATATACATCTAGAGGGTATAGACAAGGGATTATAATTGATGAACCATGACCTTCAAAACTCAGATATTCCAATACGAAAAATTATAAATGAAATAAATAAGGTAAACAAACACATTAGAATTGCTGTGAGTTTTTTCTTACTTGTTTGGTCTTAAGAAATTTTCAGAACAGCAAATATCATAGTAAAGATTGTCTTTAAATAAAAAAGAGGGTTCTATAAGCAACTTACCAAGCAACTAAATATTTATTTAATTACTGTCCAAGATAGTAAACAAATTTCACAGGCCCTTGTCAATTGACATATAAAACTGCAGACAAAATATATTTCACAGCCCCACATACAATCTACCAATTTTTTCTATTGTATTTTTATTTCAGTAACTGTTCTAATACTTTTGTCCTATGATTATTACTAAATATAGTATAAGAGTGAACTAAGTATAAATGCATATTTGTACAGCAGCTGAAATTTTGATTATAGAGTACTCTGAACTATAACAAGATTGGCCCCATATACAATCTACCAAAAACTGAGTAATGTGACATTCATATTTCATAGTTTCATACCATACCGCAATTTATTTGCATATAGTTACAAGATCCATCCAGTCACATTGGTAGGGAACTGCAACAACATGTAGTTCAAGTAATCACCCGAAACAGATCCTGCACTATGACCAACTTCACTTAATCACTGGAGTAAAATATCAACAAGCTTCTACTAAAGTTTATAACATCAGCTTTCTACCCTTATGCAAATATCTACTAGCCTATTAGACAAGTCTCAAATCATTAAAAATTTATACAACTACCGGTACCATCAAGTTTTGAAGCTAGCACTCCGTATAAACTATAAAAGAATATAAGAATGAGATTATATAAGTGAACATGTCAAAATCACAATTCACAATGCTTATCCTACTTCCCTAAAGCTTAATATCTGAAAAGTTGATATCAAAACCACTAACTTCAGCTGATATAGTGGTTTATAGGAAAATAAGAGCAACAATAGCTTATGATATACAAATAAGAAATGAAATTTATGTTAAATGAATCACCAGGAAAGCCAGCTGGTAGAACAAAATCCTTGATTATCTGTGGAAGCCACGATATTCTTCCATCAAAAGAATGCAAATCTTGGAACCTGTTTGTTGTAGACCTATCCTCCCCAACAAGGATAGTTTGCAACTGTGAATCATCACCTAACACATATCTGCTCATAACAAGGGGGAAAATAATCAAATATGTAAAATGTACTTACCATAAGCTGTGAAGTTTTGTTCATAAATTAAAAAATAGGAAGAAGCCAAAGAACAAAACTTTAATAGTTTAAAAGTAAAGAGTAAAAACCTCTTAGCAGTACCATTGCTATATCTCTCAACCAATATCACTATAGATAAGCCTTTACCTCTAAAAATTAAAAACCACAACAAAATGAGAGGGGCAGTAAATAAATAAATAAATTAAGAAAAATGGTTTGTTTAATTCAAGTGAACCCTTCAAAATTAAACACTTGATCATAATTTAAGTAAATCAATTTTGAAACCAAAAAATGAAAAAGGAACCGACCCTTCATTATTAAGATGATTTTCATATTTGAGACTTGAATGCTTGGAAGAGCATTGGATTTGAGGGAAGAGCATGATTTTCATATTAGATATATTTCACAGGCCCCACATACAATCTTCCAATTTTTTCTATTGTATTTTTACTTCAGTAACTGTTTTAATACTTTTGTCCTATGATTATTACTAAATATAATATAAGAGTGAACTAAATATAAATGCATATTTGTACAGCAGCTGAAATTTTGATTATATAGTACTCTAAACTATATAGTCCTTTATTAAAAAGTTTAAAAAGGTTTCTTCCAGGGTTACTCTTACTTTACAAAACCATAAACTAATATTAATTATTAAAAAGATCCTGTGCTTACTAACTGTTATACTTATAACTTTTGACTAATGATAAACGCCATCCAATAATCACAAAGTCAACACTCGACACAGCAATTTCAATAGCTATAGCAATAATCCAAAACCCAATGTTTTGTAATTCTAGAACAGAACAAACTAAAAAGGGTTTCAATTTCAAACGATCCACATAATGAAGAAGCAATAACAGCAAAAAGGTAGGGGACTCGCAAAAGGAGAAGGCTCCACAAAGAGAGCAATTCGACGAGGCCTTGAATGGTTCTTGTGAGCTCGATTGAGAGAGAGCGAAGAAAAATCAAAGTAGGAGGAGCGACGGCGGCAACAGAAGAAAGAAGCGACAATGGCGCAAATGTGGGGAGCGACAGCGGCATGGCAGCAACGGAGCGCGACGACGGTGGCGCGAGCAAATGGAGTGACGATGGTGCAACCGTGACGCCTGCAGCGGAGAATGAGGGTTGGTGAATTTGGGGTAAAATGAAGGTTGGTGAGAAAAATTGGGGGAAAATTTTGTTCCTGAACTTGGGCGGGAAGTGGACGTGGATTGTGTTTTTAACAATAAAAATCGATGGTAAATTTATCGATTTTAATTTGAAAAAAAGCAACCCCATTGCGTCTATTTTATACATTAAATCTACACCATTTATTCGATTTTAGAAAGCAATTGAAATCGTTTAAATTTATCGACGAAAGCATTGTCGATATTTTAAATATAAAAATAGATGTCATATCCGTTGATTTTAAAATAAAAAATATTTCAACTTCTAGTTCGTCGACAATATGACGATAGTTAAGATGGATTAATGCATTCTAAAAAAATCGACGGCCAGAATCGATTTTATTATTTTATTTTTAATTATCTTTTTTTAAAATATCGACAGCAAGCCGTCGAAAAATATCGACGGGAGAGATAGCCGTCGATTTTTTGCGTCGAAAAATACGTTTTTTTTGTAGTTTGGTTAATTAATTAATTAGAGGAATGCTGGGGCAGCAACTTTTGTGATTTGTAACTATCAAATAGCCATCAATGATGGTTTTAATGGTGTGAGATTGGTGTGAGATTTTATTCAATGACTCACTTTTTTTTGTTGGTTACATACTGGCCAGAATTTAATAAGTTGCTGCCCTAGACTTTTCCAATTAATTATTAGTATATATTTTTAAAATAAATTTTTGCAAACTGTTGGAACATATATATGGACTCTATATATGATGATACTCTTTTATGTGCAAATATTGTATTATATATATACGATATATTTTATTATATACAAATGTAATTTGATTTGATCGTTGAATTTTTGCTGCTAAATACAGCGTTAAGACTTGAATTCAAGATCCTTTCATAGAAAAAATTATTTATAATACTACATACTTAATAAGTAAATCCTATGATGATTATTATTACGATGGTTATGAGATTTTGACAACGTAATTAAACAACGTAATTAAAATTAGGATCATGCTTAAAAAATAGGAAAAAGTTTGGTAACCAAAATTTTTCAGCCATAGTCAAAACTTTTCATATTTTACTTCATTTATATCATTTAATAACAGTTTTATTTTTTACTTCACTCTCTTATCATTTTACTTATCACCGTTCATTCTATTTATTGCCATTTTTATCAAATCTGCTAATTAATGATATTAATTAGAAAATCATATCCCTTTTTATTAGGTACTATTGTAATCAATACTTAATATTCTTTTTTATAATTTGATTTTTATATATAAAAATACAATAAAGATTAATAATAATTATATTTAAGAACGGTAATTATAATATCAATTACATTAAATAATTGCAATTGATTCTTTGTCCGTTATGGTATTTATCATCAATTATTTAAACTATATTTTATTATGTAGTTCAAATTATTTTACATATATACTAATAAATCATGATTCAAAATATTTTAATATTTTATTTTTGAAGACATTATACATTTAAATTAATGTATAATTTTTTAAATCACCGTCTTTGATAATTTAAAAATTTATTTCATGTTTTTCAAAGTGAAAATGATTTATTTTAATTCACATATATTTTTAAACTTTACTATAATTAGATTTGAAAAGAAAAATGTCAAATACCTAAATTAATTTATTCAATTGACAAATTTATTCATAACATCCACAAGTTCATACACATAACATCTATAATTAAGTAAGATACACATAACATCCAAAATTTTATATTAATAACATCCATAATTTCATACTCATAACATTCATAATTTCATACGTATAATATTTATAATTAACAAATTTTTACAATTAATATTACCAAATTTTAAACTATATGTCTTGTTATATATTTCAAATTATCTTACATGTACACCAAAGGGTCATAATTTTAATATTTTTTATTTACTATTCATATGTATACTTATTTATTGATTTTAATACGACGAGTTAATAATTATTTTTTAAATTTTATTTTTTAATTTTAATTTTTTTATTTTATAATAGCCTATATGTAAAATATGAGTTGTATACCAGAAGTTGTTAAATTCTCTAATTTAACATCCATATTTTTATACGTATAATATTTATAATTTTATATATATAATATCCATAATCAATAAATTGGTGCTAATTTATTATTATTTATTATTTTATTTTGCAGGTCATGAACCAACAATTTTAGATATTTTTTATTTTCAATAAATAAAAATTGATCAAATTTAAAATATTTTATTTTTTATAAAATGTGTTGAGATGATTTGAGTTTTTTTTTTAATTAAAAATATAAGAATTTGAAATTTTTATTTGGAAGAAAAAATTACACAATTATAAATACATGTAATAATAATGAAGGAGAAATTTTCGCAATTTGATTCACATTAAATTTGGAATTAACTTTTAGTATAATTAAATAAGGAAAGATAATTAATGATATAAAGAAATTAATTGCGTCAATTAAATTAAAAGAGTGATTCACACTCTCTTATAAATACAAATACTATTAGTCATATACCTTTATTTATTATCTATAATATTTTATTATCTATAATATTTTGGTTACGTAGCATTGCCCTAAAAAATATTACTAAATAGCTAGTACAAAAATATGAACTTAATTTTAACTATATTTTTTAATTAAGTGTTATCAAAATTTTATAACCGCTATATCTACTATAATAATAACTACTATAAAATACACCTATTCGTTATTATTGCACACATTAAATTTTAGAGAAAAAATATGGATTAATAATTATGATAGTAATAATAAAGTCTTGAGACTTCTTGGGTAACTGCAATTTTTTATTGATATTCATTGTTATTCAATGTTATTTTGTTCTTCAAAAAAATTGAATTTTTTTTTTATCAATAACCAACCAATACTTTTTTATAATAACAACTCAAATTCTTAACCCTCATTATGTTACAATTGTTTATCCACTTTTTATGGGATGATTATTGACTAAAAAAAATTGGCTTTAGACAAAACTCTTTTCATAAAGAATAATGCTAAAGAGATAATAATATAAAATTATTTTATTTAATTTAATATGTATAAATTATATATATATATATATATAATATCTAAAATTATATATTTATTATATTTACTATTATATTTTTATTTTAAAAATAATTAATAAATATAAAATAAGATTTTTTTGATTAATTTGGGTTGGTTTTTATTGTTTTTTAGACATTTTCGTTTCGTAAAAAGGTAAAAATTTAAGTGTAGATAGTCGAGAATCATTAAATAATAATTTAATTAAATTTGTCAAATCATTTAACGATTCTCAACTTTAATTTTATGTAAAATAATTAACTGTATTTGAGTTTCTATATAGTAAAAATCATGCAATTCATTGATTTAGAGGACACTTATAATAACACATGGGAAAAATATAGGAAACCAAGTGTCTAACCAACCAAAAAGTGAACAACTCAATTAATTATAATTATTAATAATTAATTTTAAATTTTTTAAATTCAAATTTTAAAAAATTTAAAACTAATTAAGTAAACCTAATTAAAACCTATAAAAACCTTCCTCTTCTCTCTCACATTAACCTACCCACCTCCAATAATCACACACACTCCTTTTTCTTTTTCTCACTGTCAAGGCCCTCTCGGCTCTTTTCATAAGAACACGACATTTTCGTCCAATCCAATTACTTATCCATGGTGGATCTCTAAACAGAACATGGTATCCTGCATTTGTGTATAATTTGCGTGTACCAAGATCTTCTTCATAAGTCCGAAATACAAGAAACTGGAAAGCTTCTCACACTCTTTCAACAATGCAATAGCTATTTTCTTCCTCCTGTAATCACCAGTTAGTTTCAGAAATAAGTTTCAGAAATACACACCGTCAAATCGGTCAAATCGCGATTCCATCACAATTCAATCCATCTCTGCCTTACACTTGGTTCAACTTCAGGAATTGTTTAAGGAAAGAGTAGTGGAGCACGAATTATTCTTAAACAATTACAGAAATATAAAAAAAAATTATTTAATATGAAAAAAAACATCCTAATACTTAACAAAAGAAATATTCAGTTATATTTTGACAAAAATAATTAGATATCTATAAAATTTAAAAAAAAAACTATAAAATTCTTAAAGAAATAAAGACATTCACATTTGTAATAAAAAAATTTAAAAATATATAAAAGAACATCCATTTAATATGAAAAAAAAAAAAACATTCTGATCCTTAATAAAAGAAACATCCATATATATTAACTTATTTTTATTAAGATGAATTTTGAGATCCAGCCCATTAAAAAATTGGCCGGAGTTGTGTGAATCCCTCTTGTTCCCTAGTGGAATTGTTAAAGTGAAACAACAATCAATAAGGCTTCCATCTTAAAGATCTATATCTCTTCCCACCACGACGTTCATATACAAAATCAAGTTGAGGCACAATCTTGTATAGAGCTTCCTCTACTTTCTTGGAGTACCACAACCTCCATTTCTTCCACAAAATCAGTGGCATCATGAATATTCCAAACCCAAAAGTGAATCCCAACTCTACACTTAACAAACTCCAATTAACTGAACTACTACCATGAGAGTTAGTAGTTTTAGATGATGTTGGTAACAACCCTTGCTCTTCTCCACCACAACCTTGTGTCAATGGAGGTCCACATAACGCTTCATTTCCCACAAATGAATTTGCTCCAAACGATTGAATTTGAGTGCCTGTTGGAATTCTCCCTACAAGATGATTATAGGAGAGATTCATGATGGCAAGAAAAGATAAGCTTGCAAGCTCAGTTGGAATCTCTCCCCTCAGAGAATTCATTGACAAGTCTAAGGATTCAAGATTTCTCAAGTTTCCCAAAGTTGAAGGAATATGGCCTGAGAATGCATTGTGAGACAAGTTAAGAGCATGCAGTGCTTTGAAACTCATGATCTCTTCTGGTATTGGCCCTTCAAATTGGTTGGATGAGAAATCCAATGAAGTGAATGCAATGAGAATCTTTTCCAACTTCATTTGTTGACCTTTGATTACAATGGTAACTGAATCCGCATACCTACGAAGACCTGAAACCTCTCCATAGACATGAGAGAGCAAGTGATCTAACACATAAAGTGGCTCAACTGTAACAAGTTTGGCTAACTTCATTTTGCTGCTCTTAGAGAAAATTGTAGTTATAGCATCAAGATTCACTGAATAATTGATGTTGATATCATAAAAATTAAAAGATAAATGTCCAAATCTTGATTTATCTTTATCTTCATCATCAGACATCAATTCTTTCCAAGTCTGAAAGAGTGTTGTTGGTAACATGCCACTAAATTTGTTGTCTGCTACATCAACAATTTGAAGCTTTTCCCAATCGCCAATCACATTGGGGCATCCAATCTGTCCATAGAACTTATTTGACCTTAAAACCATGACACTTAGCGAAGAAATGTTCTTCAAGAAGCAGGGGAACTCGTCCATTAATTGATTGTTTCCAACATTTAGGAGTTGGAGATTTTGGCAGTTAGCCAAAGATTTTGGGAGGCCTCCATTTAAAAGATTTCCATTGAGATCTATAAACCTTAGAGAACATGAAGTTGAGAATAATGTATCTGAAATGTGGCCATTGAGTTTGTTTCCAGCAAGATTTAATAGTTTCAGAGAGCTACTCTTCCTTGTTGTCAAGCACTCAGGAATGTTGCCAATGAAGCCATTATATGAAAGATCAAGCATTCTAAGAGTTGAAATATTGCAAATGGATTCATCGATTTTTACATAAAAATTGTTGTTTGAGAAAAATATATCAACTGAGTCAGGAATAGAATTACCAATATCTGATGGTGTAATAGAACTGAATCTATTATTTGAGTAGTCCAGATGAACAATATTTTTTGTGAAAATGGGTGCTGGTCCTTGTAATTGATTTCCATGAAGATCAAGGTAGAACAAAATTGAACTAAGATTTTGGAAAGGACCTTCCATATCAGTCAAAAAATTGTTGGAAAGATTCAAGAAGCATAGAATTTCAAGTCTCCAAATCCAATTGGGTATTGTTCCTTCAATTTGGTTGTTGGACAAATCTAAAAAGAGTAAAGAAGACTGATTTCTCAAAAATGCAGGAAATACCGTCAACTTACATGAAGCCAACCAAAGATTGATCAACTTGGGGAATGGAAGATCATTGTCATCCACAATTAACAAGTTGTTGTTTGAGAGACCAAGTGTTGCCAAATTTTGTAGCCTTTGAACAACACTCAATTGTATGGTGCCATTGAACTTGTTTGTGGAAAGTTGAAGTAAACTGAGACTTTTCAGTTGAAAGATAGACAAAGGAACACGCCCTTCAAAATTGTTTTCACTTAAATCAAGCATCTCTAATGATGAGGAGGAACCATTTGGGAACTCTTCAAGTTGGCCATCAAATCTATTGTCAGCAAGAAAGAGCAGCTGCAGAGATGGAAGTGTAAACAAAGATGAAGGAAGTCTTCCATCTAGAGAGTTAACTTCTAAATTAATGCTCACAAGATCTATAAGGCCTTCAAAATGGGTGGGTGAAAGTGTGCCCTTTAGATAATTATGAGTAAGATACAAGATTCTCAGAGCCTTGGACCTATTGAAAGATGGAAGAGGACCAGTAAGATTATTGAATGACAAATCAAGATAAACAAGTTCGGCAAGATCGGACAATGAATTGGAAATTGTCCCATTGAATTGGCAATTTGATAGATCTAGTGTTGACAATTGTCTTAACTTGTTAATAGACTGTGGTAAAGGTCCTGAGAAATTTGTGCGGCTAAGATTCAAGTAATGGAGAGATCTTTGATGTAGAAAGTTTGATAAAGAACCATGAAGGCCTTGATTATCTGACACATCAAGGACATGAAGTGATGAAATTTGGAAGATATTTTTTGGAAAGACTCCACTCAAACCACAACTTCTGAGTTGCAAAGTGGTTAAATTAGACAAATTACCAAGGTACTCAGGAATTGGGCTTGCCAAATTGTTATGGTCTAGTTGAAGTATTGAGAGAGATTGAAGCTTTGTCAATGAAGAATCAAGAGGACCAGAGAGATTGCAAGATGACATACTCAAAACTTGTAGACTTTGCAGGGAAGATACAGCATGGCACCAGTCCTCTCCTTTGGCTGAAATTGCAACACCATCTAGATACAGTTCTTTCATTCTTGTAAAGTTTTGCACAAACTCTACCATGTTTGGCTTCTCAAGTTTCAAACCATGTTTTGATGATGAAGTGATTGTGGTAGACAAATCAAGAGTCTCCAACTTGATCAAGTAAGAGATTTCAGGTGGAATTTGCCCCATGAAACCAGCATTTGACAAATTCAGATACCTGAGATTCTTCAGGTTTTTGAACTCAGAATAAATTTCAAAGTGGAATTCATTATAAGCCAAATTCAAACTCCGCAAATATTGCATGTGGAAGAGACTGCTGAAGTTACCTCCAACTATAGATTCTTGGCTTAAATCTAGATCCACGACATGTCCCTTGTAGCAAGAGACTCCATTCCAGTGGCAACAATCGTGAACATGGTTCCAATGATTTTTGGACTGAGTTTGGTTATATACGAGGCTGTTCTTCAAATGGAGCAACAAAGAATGTTGATGACCAAGACAATGGGAAGTAGCAGCATTAATGGTGATGGTAAAGTTCACTAGGCACAAGGGTTCTAGCAAGCAAAGCCAATATAATAAGGGTCGTTCTCATCATCATCATTGGAGGGAAGCAACTTATTATCTATGATAATTGATAAATGGTTTTTAGCATTTGATTATATGTTATATCCTTCCTTTTATAGATTGCAAATCACACATTATATTCCCTCCTCATCAAATTAACTATATTTTTTTTTATTTTATTCATTTTAAAAGTTAATGTATTTAGATAGAAGAATTTAAGTTTGATGCACGAATTTACACAATCGTACAATCACGTTTATTCTTTTGAATGACTATTCATGCGGTCAATGGAAAAGATAATTATTTTTGTTGATATAATGTTACGTAATTAGATGCATGTGTAAAATTATTTTACGCTTATATACATCAAAAATAAATTCTTAGATTAAAATGTATTAAGGTGTTTGCTATGGTGTCTAAAAGATGTTATCTAATTGCTAAAATAAGTTAAATAATTAATTTTAAATTTAAAAATATAAAAATTAAAAAATTTTAAATACTTTTATCTAAATTATTTTTTAGAGACCAAACAAAAGTCACTATAAAATTGGCCATATATTAAATATACTAAGTTTTTAATAAACCAAAAGAAAAAAAAGTGAAAGCGTGAAACAGACCGCTAATTTGAATAATTGAATTTGAAAAGGAGATAGCGTGAGTCATGAATGAGAATCAGCAATGCTGCTTGTTTGGTAGTAATTAAGTCAACAAATGTATACACATTCTCAGATAGTCTAATTAATTGCATAGGGTTTGATTTTGTTATCCGGATATACTGAGCAAAGTCTTCCGGATTGTGATTGCACGAAACAGACAAACAATCTTTCCACTTATTCTTCATTGATGAAACAAACTTCATGACTTTGATATGGAAATTCAAGATATAGTTCAATAATAAATCACCCATTAATAAATGAGAGAATCAATTAAATCAACTCGTATAGTAAAAATGAGAGAACGAGAGCGAGAGAGAGCGAGAGTGTGGGCGAAAAACACTGGGAGGGATAGATCTAGAGAATATTAGGGTTTGGAAACAAAAAGAGTATCGGCGTTTAGAGCATGATTTCTTCACCATTTTTGTGAGTAATTTTTCGGAAGACATATCAAAACGAGAGTTATTCCATTTGTTCAACTGGACGGGACGCATCAATGATGTATATCTATCCTGAAAACAAAAAAAGTAAAAATATATACATCTTCACTTTCATTCGGTACACAACAAAAGGATGGGCGTTGAAAGTTATAGTGAAAATGAATCGAATGAGACTAAGAGGTAAGGTCGTCTTTGTGGGAGAGGCTAAGTACAAAAGAAGGTCGGGAGCAATGAACACAAATAATGGACAAAGAGGAGATGAAACACAAAACCTCACGAATTGGAAGCCAGATAGAGAAGTAGTGCCGAATGATGATGTGTCATTTGGACAGGATTTACGGGCCAAGAAGGTCGTGAAGGACCCACATGGAAATGGTTGGACGAAGAAGGTAGAGGCAGCAGTGGCGAAGGAAATTTTGGAATGGCTACAGCGAAGTCTTGTAGTGGGCACGACAAAGCCAATTAATTTTGGATCCTTGCGGGAAACGATCGTGAAGAACTTACCTAATGTCGTCCAGGTTAAGGAAATGGGCGCGTACAAAGCTCTCTTGACTTTCGATAGTGCTATACATGCTGAAGAAACATACACCTTAAACATCAATCGCCTACTGCATTTGTTCCACAGTGTATGGAAGTGGGAGGAGTTGGAGCATAGTAAAACTCAAAGAGTGTGGCTTGAATGTTTTGGGGTTCCACTACACGCATGGTCTGTCGACACATTCAAAACGATAGGAGGCCAATGAGGTGAAGTAGTTGGGTGTGATAGAGAGACAAAATTGTGCAGTTTGTTTACTGTAGGACAGGTGCAGATTGATACCTGTGTAATAGACGTAATTTAGGGATGGATTCATATCACCGTTGGCACGGAGGGCTTTGATGTGTTAGTGAAGGAGATTGGACATGAGGCGTGTAATCTGGAATGCACAGGAAGACTTGGTGATGGAAGGTCTTTAAATAGGGAGCAAAGGAACCACGATAAAACAAGTAAGGGTCCAGGAGTGGATATATGGCAAAAACATCATGTAGCATCATCGCGTGATGGTGGTCAAGACGAGGAGAGGTTGATGATGGTAACACGGGGAGAGGAAGAAGACAAGGGCAGATTAGTAATTCCACCAAGAATTTTGAACGAATGGAATAATGAGAGTGATTACCACAATCGCTTGAAAATCGTAACACATCAAGCCATTAATGGCGAGAATCAAGGCTTGGCTGATTTCGGGGGAGGGACCGTTATGAGTGAGGAGTTAGAGTCTAAGAGAACAATCTCTTGTGCCTTTAATGGGCTGGAAAGGGGACCTACTAGAGGAAAACAAAAAACAATGTGCCTAATTAAGGGTTGGGCCAGCCATAACAAAAATAAGGAGAAAGGGACTTATGCCCTGATGGGCCCAACTCCATCAGAAGTAAGTGGATCAGCAACTAGGCCGGAGTTGAGGAATCCGGATCGGGTGAAGGCCATTACCTTCAACGGTGCGTGCGAGCAGGACAGGAGGAGAAAAAACAGCGTGGGCCTCTCTGAGGGTGGCGGCGACATGCTCGCTGGGGATGGGGACGGGGCGTGCTGGCGGTCTGGGGGTCACGAGAACAGGCTGCGCCAAGGAGAAGATGCTCGTTCCAATGCTGATGGTTTTGTGACGGTAGGGAGAGCGGGTGAAGATCTTCGCTGTGAGGACGGAGGTGAGACAGATATACAGGGAACCATATCTAATAATGGGGCTAATGGTGAGAAGGCACAGCACCGGACGGGAGTCGACGAACATGGGGACTCGAACGAGGTTGGTGTGGAGGGAAGGGTGAAGCGGATTGGTGGCAGCGCTCAAGGCAGGTTCGCGGATCCAGAGACGTGAGCAAGGTGAGACAGGTGCGGAAGACAGTGATGCTCAGGAATCGAAATTGGAGGAGCAGATGCTGGAGAACAGAAGGACCTGGGAGTTGGCTAAGGAGTCAAGCGCTATGCTATACAATGAAGAAGATGACATTATGGCAATACTCCAAGCACAGAACGAAGAAATAGCTCGCAAAGAAAAATGGTGAAGCAGAAAGAAAAATTGAGATGCTGCAGGCCCAAACATAAGAAGCAGGTGTGTCAAAAGATTTTTAAATGATTTTTAGCTCTTGGAATGTTATGGAGTTACGGAGTGATGGAAAGATTAGAATGGTGAAGGATCTAAAGAATAAACATAGATTAGATCTGTTGGGTTTGATTGAGACTAAAAGGCAGGTAGTGACGAGGTTTGATGTTACAAGAATATAGGGGCAAGATGGTGCGGGATGGGAATACGTAGGCTCTGAGGGTGCAGCAGGTGGACTCTTGTTAATATGGGATGAATCAATGTTTAAAATGAATAATTGCTATAAGGTGGAGAGATGGTTGTGTGTTGAAGGGGTCCTGATAAAGAGTAGTTTCAATTGCGCCTTTTTCTTAGTTTATGGTGCACACAATAGGGATGAGAAGGTGCAGGTGTGGGAGGAGCTGAGCTACATGACTGGGTTATGTCAGATTCCTTGTTGTTACATGGGAGATTTCAATGAAATAGTACATATGGAGGAAAAACAAGGTACTGTTGTTTTACATCGGTCTGCGGATGACTTCAAGAATTGGATAAAAGATATGCACTTAGTGGATTTGCCGCTCACTAATCGTAAGCTCACATGGTTTCGGGGGCATTTTTGCAGTCGTATAGATAGAGTTCTATTTAGCTTATAGTGGCTAGAAGAGTTTTCTGAGGCCCGGTTACGAGGTGGACCTAGGGGCTTATCAGATCATTGTCCTATTTTAGTGGAAGACAAGAAGCTGAGGGGAGGTCCAAGGTCGTTCTGAAGCCTAGATTCCTGATTTACACATGAAGGCTTTCACAGAATGGTGAAGGAGGAGTAGAGAGGATTGGGGGAGATACAGTTCACGGATAAATTGAAGGCTTTGATGACTCCGATAGGGAGGTGGCACAAGGCCAACTTTGGTGAGATGGACAAGAAGATTATGAAGTTTGAGGAAAAAATTAAAAAGATTGATGATATGGTAAGCAATGGAGTGTATGATGGAACGATGGAGGCTAGAAGAAAGACACTAGTTACTTGTTGTGAGAGGTGGTATATGAGAAAAGAAGTTCACTGGAAACAGATGTCTCGATTTAGGCAAGCGAAGGATATGGTCAAAAATACAAGATACTTTCACAATATAGATTCAGCAAGAAAGAGGAATAATAGGATTGATACACTGTTAATCAACGGCAGACTGGTCAGGAATCAAGCTAGAATAAAAATTGCAATTACAGAGTTCTATAAGGATTTATATCACCAGGAAGATTCTCCGATGGTGGGATTCAGGGACGGTCTGGTGGGTAGGATAGACCAGGAAAATTCTGTGAATTTGGAGACGCTGACGTCCGCTGAGGAGATCAGAGAGGCTGTGTAGGATAGCGAGTCTTCTAAGGCACCAGGCTGTGATGCATACAATATGAATTTCATTAAGAGGTGTTGGGGCGAGGTTGGAACTGAATTCACGGCAACTGTGATGGGGTTCTTTCAGACATTCAGGTTACCGGATGATTCCAATGTCACCTGGGTAGCACTGGCACCGAAGTTCATTGGTGCAAGGGAGATTAAGGACCTACGACCTATTAGTATGGTTGGGTGTGTATACAAGGTTATTTCCAAGGTGCTGGTTAGGAGGATGAGATCAGTGATGCCAGAATTAGTAGGAGAAACTCAGAACGCATTTGTAAAGGGAAGGAAAATACATGATGGGGGTACTTATCGCGTGTGAAACAATAAACTGGCTTAAACTGAGAAAAAAAGAGGCTGTAATAATCAAGCTTGATTTCCAAAAAGCATATGATAGAGTCAAGTGGAGCTTTGTGGACACAGTAATGCAAAAGATGGGATTTGGACATAGATGGGGATCATGGGTTATGGAGTGTGTGGCCACATCATCTATGTCAGTTTTGTAAATGGTTTACCGACTAAGCCGTTCAAAATGGAAAGAGGGCTGAGACAAGGTGACCCACTTTCTCCTTTCTTGTTTGTCTTGGTTGTGGATGTGCTGCATCGAATGGTTGGAGAAGCAGTGAGGAACAGCCGCATATCCCATTTGTTGGTTGGGAGAGATAGTATAGAGTTGTCACATCTACAGTTTGCTGATAATACAATTATGTTTTGTCCACTAGAAGAGAAGACTATCAAGAATTACAAGCGACTCCTGAGATGCTTTGAGTTGATGTCAGGACTTAGTATCAATTTTGATAAGTCGAGCTTGATTCCAATAAATTGTGACGAACAATGGATCTAGCGTATGTGCCGCTTGTTGGGTTGTAAGCGTGATTCCCTTCCAGTTAAATACCTGAGAATCCCTTTAGGAGAAAATCCGAGGTTGGTGAAGACCTGGAAGCCTATAATAGACAAAGTGGAGGAGAAGCTCAACCTGTGAAAAGCTAAAGTATTGAACAAAGCTGGGAAGTTGGTAATGATCAAATCAGTTTTAAATAGTCTGCCAGTGTATTACTTAAGTTTGTTCAAGATACCGAAAGCAATGTTCTGAAAACCGGACCGGACCAGCCAGTCCGGTTGATGTCCAAAACCGTTCTACAAAAAACCGGTTTAAAACCGATCAAACCGGTGGTCAACCGGTAAACCGACTAAACCGGTTAGGGATGGCAACGGGTACCCACGGGGGCGGGGACATGCCCCCCGCCCCCTGCCCCCTGCCTCCATATCCAGTCCCCGTCCCCGCCCCGTCCCCACCACAGGTAACGGGGACTCCATATCCGCCGGGGATCGGGAACTCCACGGATATCTGTGGATTTTTACAAAATTAAAAAAAAATTGGAAAAAATTGGGGGAAAAAATAAAAAACCATATCAATCATCATATTCCTTGTCTCCAAAGCATTAACAACAAATACATTAACAACATGTTCCTTATCTCCAAAGACATCAACAACATTAACAACAACAAAGATATTAACAATATTAAAGAAATAAAAACAATTGGGTAATTTTATCAATGAACATGAGTAGATTATGTGGCAGAAATGTTCATTTGATGCAAAATAAAATAAAAAAACAATTATTTCATGGATAGTAATTGCAGACAAGAGTAAAAACTTCATCTGCAACCATGTCAAACAAGCTGGAGCATCTTTTCTGTTTAGACACATTGTTTTGCCTGATGAAATACTTTTGAGCGTGACTGGCCACTTTAGTAGGGGTCCTTGATATAACATAGTTCCTTGCAATTCCACGCCAATCACCTTTTCCTAACTTTTGTAATCCAAGTAAAAATATTCTGTTCCTCCTCAGTCCTTAGATCCCCTACATATTAAAAATTATAATTTAACTATAAGAAAATGCTGCATGAATGTGTTTGCTTGCCTTCGTTTAGGATATATGGTAGCATTGTTGGAGTTATGTGCAATGTGAAAATGAAATTAATTTAGAACAAATGAAAACAAAACACCCATGAAATCATAGCGAAAATAGTAGCGAAAACAGGCATCTCAGCTAATGCTTGAACACCATTTAGAATCTAATTACCCTAATCACAAATCAGAATCAGAAGTTCATAAATTCAGAAATCAAAATCTAATTACCCTAATCACAAATCAAAATCAGAAGTTCAGAAATTTAGAAATCAAAATCTAATTACCCTAATTCAGAAATTCAAAATCTAATTACCTTAATCATAAATCAGAATCAGAAGTTCAGAAATTCAGAAATCAACTTACCCGACGCAGAAACCACAGCGAAGACCGGCGATTTGGCGGACGAACGGTGAAGAGAAGAAGACGACGACCAGCGACAGTGAGCTCGGGATCACCAGTGAGAGACCGAGCCACTCAGGAGGTGGGAGGCGGCGCGGGTCGTGGGAGGCGGCGGTCGGCGGTCGGCGGTGTTTGGGAAGGAGACAGAAGGGGCAGAGGGTTTGAACTTTGAGGAGGAGTGGAGAGGAGATGAGACGAGACTCCAACGCTGAGGGACCCAGAAGGTGGGAGGCGGTGGTCGGCGGTCGGCAGTCGGCGGTTAGCGGTGTTTGAGAAGGAGAGGGACTAATGGTTTGAGCTTTGAGGAGGAGTGGAGAGGAGAGGAGACGAGATCACGAGCCTCTCACTCTGTCTCTGAAGCAGGAATTCATGGAAGCATATGTGCGGCTAGGGTTGCTGTCCAATGGTTCAGTCACATATATATATATAAGGGCATTTCCGTCATTTCATCTAAACGGGAATTTAACGGGTCTCCATGGGGCGGGGACTTCTACCCCCGCCCCCGCCCCGTTTATTATACGGGGTCCCGTCCCCCGTCTCCGCGGGTATAAATCACTCCCCGTATCTGCTCCCCGGCGGGTAAATCCTCGCGGATACCCGCCCCGCCGGGAATTTTTGCCATGCCTAAAACCGGTCGGGTTTTTTAAATGTCCGGTTCTTTAATCAACACCAAACGGCGCCGTTTTGATTCCACAAAAAAAAAACTCCCTCAGCCTAGAATGAGAACACCCCTCCCCCTTCAATCTCTCCAAATGCCCAAAGTCTCAAATTCAGCGACTCTAACCCTATCAGAGCAAAATCAACAAAGCAAATCAGCCACCATCAACCCCCACCACTATCGGCGGTGACAACCAGTGAATCATATCATAACTCAATTTGAAAACATAATCATTTAGGATCTCATCCAAATTTAGAAATAGAATAACTAATTATTCTCAAATCTCATTTAATATTCTCAATTATCATACTATTATTATATTCTTGGTGCTAGCAAAGAATATAATAATATTTCATTTGAATTAATATAATTATTTATTTGATCAAATCAAAATAATAATTAAATAATAATTAAATAATTTTGTAGCAAAAATTAGAACACTCGTTAGTTTGTGACCCCGTAGGTTCAATACTAAACGGGTAGTAAATTAGTCATACTAAATTTACTAATCAAGGTTGGCATCTAGCAACACTTCTCAACGACCCGATAGTATAAAGTAATATATTTTTACTAAGAACCTTAGAAGAACAAAGTATAATTCCTTCCATCTTTCTAGCTCTTGGTTAACCCTTAGAGTATGGTTTAATTGTCAAACTCTAACTTGTTACCATTATTATAATGAACTGCGAATGACTTAAGAAACTCATTTCTTCGTTCAATCAATCCCTTGGCCAAGGTTTTATTCATCTCAGTCATTATAATCATAGAGTTCAAACTCTTTACCGAGAGTTGACGGATTCCTTATTGACTAATCATTAATTCTACAAGTATTTAAATCATACCTAATATCCATTCAACTAGCACCCTAGGGTATTAGGTGTTCGGAATCAAAGTATAATAAATATGTTATTAATTACTACGACAGTCGCAGGTCAAAGGAAACTCTATTACCATGTTCATCTTGAGAATATCCTATTGACAAATATATGGTAATTATAACCATTAGGAATTCTCAAAGTGAGTCAGTTCAATGGTCATATCTCTATATGCATCATCTATATATATATAATTTAATAAATGAGATATATTAATCTTCATCCAATGAAGACCATTATATATATATTGATCTTTCCGGATTATTAATGTCCTTTTCAATAATCCTATGACCAAAAACAATTTAGATTAAATTATAAAAGATTTATCTCTCAATGTTATGATCACTATCACAATAATAAATCTCTAAATTTAATCAAGGGCCTTATTATATTAACATTTTAATATAATAACAATAACAAATTATTTGATACATAATTGATTGAATTGTGATCATACTCTTTATTCCCAACAACAAAGTCTTTATTTTTATATTGATAACACACAAATTGAAGGAAAATAAGAAAAAAGAAGAAAAAGAAAAGAAAACAACAACAACATACATACATCATATAAATTAAAGTGAAACAACAATCAATAAGGCTTCCACCTTAAAGATCTATATCTCTTCCCACCACGACGTTCATATACAAAATCAAGTTGAGGGACAATCTTGTAAAGCACATCATCTACTTTCTTGGAGTACCACAACCTCCATCTCTTCCACAAAATGAGTGGCATGATAAAGATTCCAAACCCAAAAGTGAATCCCAACTCCACACTTAGCAAACTCCAATCAATTGAACTACTACTATGAGAGTTAGTAGTTTCAGATGACGGCGGTTGTGACAGTCCTTGTCCTCCTTCATCACTACAATTTTGGGTTAATGGTGGCCCACACAACCCTTCATTGCCTATGAATGAATCCGCTTCAAAAGATTGGATTTGAGTACCTGTTGGAATTCTTCCCACAAGATGATTATAAGACAGATTCATGATGGCAAGAAAAGATAAACTTGCAAGCTCATTGGGAATCTCTCCTCTCAGAGAATTCATTGACAAGTCTAAGGACTCAAGATTTCCCATGTTTCCCAAAGTTGAAGGGATATGACCTGAGAAAGCATTGTGTGACAAGTTAAGAGCATGCAATGCTTTGAATCTCATGATCTCTTCTGGTATTGGCCCCTCAAAGTGGTTGGATGAGAAATCCAACGAAGTGAAAGCAATGAGAATCTTTTCCAACTTCCTTTTTTGACCTTTGATTACAATGGTAACAGAAGCCTCATACCTACGAAGACTTGTAACCTCCCCATAAACATGAGAGAGCAAGTGATCTACCACAAAAAGTGGCTCAACGGCAACAATTTTGGCTAACTTCATTTTACTAGTCTTTGTCAAAATTGTGGTTATAGCTGCAAAATTCACAGAACTGATCTTGTTATCATAAATATCAAAAGACAAATGGTCAAACCTTGATATATCTTCATCAGACATCAATGCTTTCCAACTCTGAAAGAGTGTTGTAGGTAACGTGCCACTAAAGTTGTTGTCTGCTACATCAACAATTTGAAGCCTTTCCCAATTGCCAATCACATTAGAGCACCCAATCTGTCCATAAAATTTGTTTGACCTCAAGACCAGGACACTTATCGTATAAATTTTCTTCAAGAAGCACGGGAACTCGTCCATTAATTGATTGTTTCCAACATTAAGGACTTGAAGATTCTGACAATTGGCCAAAGATTTTGGGACACTTCCCTTTAAAAGATTTCCATTGAGATCTAGAAACCTTAGAGCACAAGAAGTTGAGAATGTATCTGAAATTTGGCCATTGAGATTGTTTCCAGCAAGACTCAGTAGTTTCAGAGAGCTACTCCTCCTTCCTGTCAAGCACTCAGGAATCTTTCCAACAAAGTCATTGTGTGAAAGATCAAGCACTCGAAGAGTTGAAATATTGCAAATGGATTCATCAATTTTTCCATGAAAACTGTTGTCTGATAGAAATATACTGATTGCTCCAGGAATAGAATTACCAATATTACCCGCTGGTGTAATAATAGAACTGAATCTATTATTTGAGTAGTCCAAAGAAACAATATTTTTGGCGAAAATGGGTGCTGGCCCCTGCAATTGATTTTCATGAAGATCAAGATAGAACAAATTTGAACTAAGATTTTGGAAAGGCCCTTCCAAATTCGTCAGAAAATTGTGAGAAAGATTCAAGGAGGTCAGAAATTCAAATCTCCAAATCCAATTGGGTATGATCCCTTCAATTTGATTGTTGGATAAGTCTAAATAAAGTAAAGTGGTCTGATTTCTCAAAAATGAAGGAAATGTACCCAACTTGCATGAAGCCAACCAAAGGTTCTGTAACTTGGGAAATGGCAAACCATTGTCATCTATAGCACTTGCAACAACTGACAAGTTGTTGTGTGAGAGATCAAGTGTTGTTAATTTTTGCAGGCCTTGAATCATACTCAATTGTATTGTGCCATTGAACATGTTTGTGGAAAGTTCAAGAAAAGTGAGTCTTTTTAGTTGAAAGATAGACAAAGGAATACGGCCTTGCAAAGAGTTTCCACTTAAATCAAGCATCCCTATTAATGAGAAGGAGCTATTTGGGAATTCATCAAGTTGGCCATCAAATCTATTGTTAGAAAGAGAGAGTAGTTGTAGAGATGGAAGGTTAAACAAAGACGAAGGGACTCTTCCATCTAGAGAGTTATCCCCTAAATCAATGCTCACAAGATTTATAAGGCCTTCAAAATGGGTGGATGGAAGTGGACCCTTTAGATAATTATGATTAAGCAACAAGCTTCTCAGAGCCTTTGACCTATTGAAAGATGGAAGAGGACCAGTAAGGTTATTGAATGACAAATCAAGATAAACAAGTTGGGCAAGATTTGAGATTGAATTGGGAAGTGTCCCATTGAATTGGCAATTGGACAAATCTAGTGTAGAAAAATGTTTCAAATTGCCAATAGTATCTGGTATAGGACCTGAGAAATTTGTGTGGCTAAGATTCAAGTGACTGAGAGATGCTTGATTTGGGAAGTTCGGTAAGGAACCATGAAGACCTTGATTATCAGACACATCAAGAACTTGAAGTGACGGTAGTTGCAAGATATTTTTTGGAAAAACTCCACTCAATCCGCAACTTCTGAGCTGCAATGTGTTTAAGCCAGACAAATTCCCAAAGTAATCAGGAACTGGGCTTGACAAATTGTTATGGTCTAGTTGAAGTACTGAGAGAGATTGAAGCTTTGTCAATGAAGGATCAAGAGGGCCAGAGAGATTGGAAGAGGACATACTCAAAACTTGTAAACTTTGTAGGGAAGACACAGCATGGCACCACTCCTCTCCTTTGGCTGAAATTGCAACACCATCTAGATACAGTTCTTTGATTCTTGTAAAGTTTTGCACAAACTCTACAATGTTTGGCTTCTCAAGTTTTAGACCATGTTGTGATGATGAGGTGAATGTGGTAGACAAATCTAGAGTTTCCAAGTTGGACAAGTGAGAGATTTTAGTTGGAATTTGTCCCATGAAACCAGCATTTGACAAATTCAAATACCTGAGATTCTTCAGGTTTTTGAACTCGGAATTAATTCCAAAGTGGAACTCATTATAAGCCAAATTCAAATTCTGCAAATATTGCAGTTTGAAGAGACTAGTTAAGTTTCCTCCAGTGATGAATTCATGGCTTATGTCAAGAGCAATAACATTTCCCTTGGTGCTGCAAGCTACACCTTTCCATTGGCAACAATCATCAGTGTGGTTCCAATGAATTAGTTTCTTGGACTTAGCTGGGTTAAATATGAGGCCGTTCTTCAAATGGAGTAGCAAAGATTGTTGATGGCCAAGACATTGGGAAGTAACAATGTTAATGGTGAAAGTGAAGTTTAATAGGGACAAGGGTAGTAGCAAATAAAACCACAAGATAAGGGTGGTTTTCATTATGAGAGGCAACTTATAAATTATAATCTATGACTATGATAAATGAGATGTATGGAAGAGTAGTGAATATGTTTTTTTTTATTTTTGCATATGAGAATATGTTATCCGTTCCTTTTATAGATTCCAAATCATATGTTATACAACTCAACTGCGTGCAATATGTGGTATTGTAGTAAGTCGTCATCAACAAAAAATGCACAAAGTCCTCCAAGATTGTGATTGCATGAAGTAGTCTCTCCACTCATCCCTTATCTTCACACTTCAGTGATCAAACAAACAAACTGTGACTTCGTTCCATCGCCCAATCTTTACGTTTTATTTTGTTGCACCAAAATATTATCATTTTCTCCTTTTATTTTCTTCCCCTGATTGCCAATAATTTTCATTGATGATAACAACATATAAGAGTAGGGTATACGGTAGAGTGACAAGTAATAATGGGTATAAATGTTCCAGTAAATTAAAAACCTGAGCACCCGTTCTAAGTAAAAATAATTCGTTAAGATTATTAGATGATATGAATCTAAAATGAGTATTATAAAGTAATTTGTAGATATAGTATGTTGAAATGTAAAGATATAATAAATGACTAAATTAGACACTTTATAATATATAAAGTACATATTTGGAATAATTACTTTTAGTAAATGCTTTATTAAGTATTTGTTTGAATATTATTAAATTGTTAAAAGAAAAATTTAATAAATTTTTTTTATGTTTTAGCGTGTTTAAGAAAATTTTAGAAATAAAAATAAAAATATTAAAAGAATTAAAAAATATTTTTTTAGAAACTACAATTTATATTTTTTTAAAAAATAAAACTTTTTTATTTTGAAAAGTATGTTTTTAATATAAGGCCAATTCTCCCATGCCTATAACTTGAATGCCGAAATTGCCTAAGTTACTCCTTATAGCAAGATTTAAAAGACACACTTAAAATCGTAACTCTTCTAAAAACGTCACCTAATGGAAAAAAGTAAATTAGAAGATTTAAGAGAAGAAATAATTAAATTATCAAAATTAATAGATCAAAAATTAATGATTTTAACTAATGTTAATTGTAATGACACCGAATTCTTAAAATCAATACAAAATGATTTTTCTCAAAATCTTAATTTTACTATAAGTTTTATTGAAGGACTTCAAAAACCTGAAAAAACCTATTTTTCACACGGAATTTCTAAAAAATGTTACCATGGAAATGATTCCCCACATCTTTATCATACTTTTAACCCACAATTAAATTCTATAGTAGATATGCTTGAAGAAATATTAGTATCCATAAAATTTCAAAGAAATAAGGAAAAAGAGAATCCCAAAGAAGAAAAATTTCAAAATATAATCAACATAACAGATTTAAAAGTAAAACCACCATTGAAATTATGAATATTGAAGAAAAATTAGAAGAAGTTACAATGCTTTTTAAACAATTAAAAATGGCTCAAGAAAATAATATTATGGAACATGGTTTTCAAATAGAAGAAGAATTAGTAAATTCTGAAAATATAGAAAATGAAGAACACATTCTAGATTATTCAAGTGACGAAGAACCAGCAATTCCAATACAAGTAAAAAATGAAGCTGGAACATCTAGGGATAATCAATCTCAATTTAAATGGGAAACAGGTTTTGATAATTATGCTTTTAAAAAAGGGTTTATAAATAAAAATTCAAAATATACAAAAATACCATCAAAATACGTTCCTAAAATCCAGGAAATGGAAGGAGAAAGAATGCTCGATTTAGACTGTAAAACGAATGAAAAAGAAATTTTCGAAAACTGGTTGAATTCCTTCTTATTAGAAGCCTTTACTAATCCAAAACTTAATGAATTATCTGGAAGAGACATTTGGAATTACATAGGGTTTCATACTAAAGGAGCTATAAGAGATTATATGACATCAATAGAAAACCAAATAATAGAAGAATTAGCAACAAAAATAACAGCTTATGATAAGATATTATATATAATGATGATTCTATATAAAGAATTTTTTGGGAAAAATATTATAGATCATAAACAAGAAGTCTATAATAAAGAATATCAAGAAGCAAAAAACCATTTAGCTAACATTCACATATATGATCTATGTAATGTGGAGTCTTATATATGTGAATATAGAATACATTATTACAAATTAAAAGAAGAAGATAAAAATCATTATCTTAGTATGTATATAACAAAACTTCCATATCCTGCTAACGAATTTATTATGGGAAGATTTATAAGAGAAATAAATAGAGGAACAATTGAAAATAATTTTGGTGGAGCAACCTCTGCAATAAGAGAGGAAATAAAAGAACGTTGTATGCAAGAAGCAACTCAAAAAAGATTTGTAAATATAATTAGAATTTACTGTCAGGATAATGAAGAGATACCTCAAAAATATGGTCTTAATAAAAATTTTCAAAGAAAAAGAAAATATCAATTTAGAAAAAGAAAATACTATCCAAACTGGAGAAAAAAGAGGTATTTTAGAAAAAGAAATAACAATAAAAACAAGAGACAAAAAAGTGATTATTGCCCAAATAAAAAAGAAAATTGTAAGTGTTGGTATTGCCAAGAAGAAGGACACTATGCAAATGAATGTCCGAAAAAGAAGGATAAAAAGGATCTTACTAAACAAATAGAAATTGCTAAGTCTTGTTTCATGGAACCTTTAGAAGAATCTGATGATAACTTAGACTATATTTTTGAATATGTCTCGGAAACAGACTCAGAGACTGAGTAATAATGCTACATTTATTCCTATAAAAATAACAGAAAAATTTATAAATGCTTTCATAGATTCTGGAGCAACACAATGCTTTGCTAGTTCAAATATAAAACTTGATTGGAAAAAATTAAAGAAACCATTAAGAGTTAGAATAGCTGACAAATCAATACATAAAATTGACCAAAAAGCAGAGATGGTTGAAATTTTTATTCAAAATTATAGGTTCATTATTCCATCTATATACATGTTAGATTCTGGAATGGATTTTATCATAGGAAATAACTTTTTAAAGCTATATCATCCATTCATTCAAGAACTAACATATATAGTTTTAAAAGCTCCACACGATTCTTCAATAAATCAAAAATCAAAACGTATAAAAATACCGACTACTACTATAGATAAGATCTTAAAATTTAAAATATTTTCTATATTAGAGATATGTTATTTAAATTTATACTTTCAAATAAATATCCCAAAAAATAATCTTGAAATAAAGATAGAAGAACTTTTGGATGAAATTTGTGCTGAAAATCCTTTAGATATTAAAAATACAAATAACGAATTAGTAAGCATTAAATTAAAAGATCCGACAAAAGAGATAAATGTTCCAAATAAAATCCCTTATTCCGCAAGAGATAGAGAAGAGTTTTCATTAGAATGTAGAGATCTTTTGGAAAAAGGAATTATAAGATTAAGTAAAAGTCCTCATGCGGCTCCAGCCTTTTATGTCGAAAACAATAATGAAATTAAAAGGGGAAAACGAAGAATGGTTATTAACTATAAGAAGATGAATGAAGCAACTATTGGTGATGCTCATAAACTTCCAAGAAAATATTCTATTTTAGAAAAAATCAAAGGAGCAACTTGGTTTTCATCTCTTGATGCAAAATCAGGATATTGGCAACTTCGTTTAGACGAAGAAACAAAGAAATTAACTGCTTTTACTTGTCCAACAAAAGAATCAACAAGTGTGTTGCTCTATGAATGGAATGTATTGCCATTCGGATTAAAACAAGCTCCAGGTATTTATCAAAGATTTATGGAAGAAAATCTAAAAGAGTTAAATGAATTTGTTTTAGTGTACATTGATGATATACTAATTTTTACAAAACAGGATAGAGAAGATCATCTTCAAAAATTATTAATAGTTTTAGAAAGATGTAAAGAAAAAGGATTAGTTCTTAGCAAAAAGAAAGCAAGAATAGCAAAACAAGAAATAGAGTTTCTTGGATTAATTCTATCCACTCAAGGAAAGCTAAAACTTCAGCCAAATGTCCTAGAAAAGGTAAATTATTTCCTAATAAAATAGAAGATAGAAAACAATTACAAAGATTTTTAGGGTGTATAAATTATATTTCTGATCAAGGATTCTTAAAGAATATAACAGAATACACTAAAAACTTATTTCCAAAAATTAGTACTAAAAAAGAATGGAAATGGGATGAAAAAGATAGTATGCAAATTCAAAAGATTAAAGAATTATGTGAAAAACTTCCAGAACTTTATATTCCAGAAGAAAATGACTACTTAATAGTAGAAACAGATGCTTCAGACATAACCTGGTCGGGATGTCTAAAAGCTAAGAAAGCTATAAAAAGTTTGAAACAAGGAAAAGAATCACTAGATTCTAAAAATTCCCCAAAGGAATTACTTTGCAGGTATATTTCAGGGACTTTTACTCCAACAGAACAGAGATATACCACTCATGAAAAGGAAACTCCAGCAGCAATTAAATCTCTTAAGAAATGGAAAATTGATTTACTACCCAGAGAATTTACATTAAGGACAGATTCAAGCTACCTAACAGGTTTCATACGATATAATTTAAAAGTTGATTATAATCATGGACGATTGGTAAGATGGCAATTATTTTTGTTACAATATCCAATAAAAATTGAATATATTAAGGGTGACAAAAATGTTATTGCAGATACATTAACCAGAGAATGGAGTTCGTCTACAACGCATTAGATCAGGAAATTCAGAAATACGAACAAGAACTCGAAAAATGCAAGCATTGTCAGCAAATAAGGACACAGATCCAATCCCTCAAGAAGGCCATCGAAGCAATGAAATCAACACAACAACCAAAACCATCAGAGCTCAGCCAGCTAAGCGTGGTGGACAAATCAGGTGAAGAAAAAATTCTAGAAAATAAAACAATTGCTGAAATTATCAAAAAATCTACCCAAGATAAAAAATATTATGTAATTTATAATGGCCCCATGAAAGGAGTATATGATGCCTGGGAAAAAGCAGCACCATTTACACATCAATCAAGGATAATTCATAAAGGAGGGTTTTTAACACTGGAAGAAGCAAAGGAATCTTTCAGGGAATATGAAGCTCTTCATCCAGAACAAACCCTAAAAAGAGCAGATAAAGCTCCAATTCAAACCCAGAGAACAGGGATAATAAGAAACATTCCTACAAGGGCTGAAATCAAAGAAAAGAAAAGGGTCTGTAGATCAGATCTCAGAGAAACCCTTAATATAGTCCTGAACTGGACTGAAGAAAAAAGAGCAATTTTGGGATATTATCCTATTGCCAAAGAACAGCTAACAAAGCTGGTTATATTTTCAGATGCATCCCCATCGGACACCTATCAGTTTTTCCAGTATGGATTAATTGATACAATTTTAATTTTTAATGATCTAAAAATTATTAGTGAGTTTCCTGCAGGATTCGTTGATGCAGTAAAGAGATTTAAAAATATGATTGACAACGTAAATCCAAGGGATATATCCCTAAAATTTACGAACAGTCAACCTATTTTTAATGAAGAAGAAGAATGCTTGGTTCCAGCACACCAAGTAATATTCATGTCCGTCTTCCCAGGAAATTTTCAACCAATTGATCAAGTTCAAGATTTAACAATCTACAGTCATGAAGGAAGGCTAGCCAGCACACTAGCAAGGGTCTTCGAAAGAACTCAAAAGATAACAAGGGAATCTCACACAAGAATTAATTATAAAAGCAGAAATACTTTGCTTGTGTCTAGTAAAAGAAATGAAATTGAATAAAGAGAGATGAGACTCTTAGTGGAATTTGAATCAGCATTCTACAACTTATCCGGACTCTTAGAAAAGCTCCCTGAAGGGATAAAGATGAATCTCTGCTATTTGATAAAAGACAGAGAAGACCACAAGTGCCAGCTATGCGTCTCAGAGTTATCTGAAGAAAGCAATAATAAAACGGAATCAACCCACATGATAAAGGAAGAAGACAACGCATCTGAAGGTCATATAATGAAAGAGGAAGACAGCACATCTGAAGCATCTCTCAACATTATTGCATAGTGACGTAAGCGCTTAGGTCATAGAGCACCAACAATGTAGCTGGTGCAAGATAATAAACAATGACGTAAGCAATGACGTCATAAGAAGGGTAAGGATGGGAATTGTCCATCAGACCCAACCATTATAAATAGGTTGCTTAGGCAATTGTAGAAGGCATCAGACAATAGAAAGCAGAAGGCTAAGAGTACTCATATGCTAGGAGAGCAAGGAGGAAGCTGCCAAGGCGATTCTATAGTCTGAGGAAGAATTCCCTTAAGGAAAAAATAGTTCTAAACTCCCCTCTGGAGTTAGTATCTACAATCTCCCCTCTGGAGATAAAAACACCTCATGTAAAATATACTAAATAAAGGAAGTTTTTCTCCAGAAAGGTACATCTTCATCCTAGTCTTTCAATTATGAATTATTTAGAAAGTTTAGAATTAACAGAAGAATATGATTATTATAGATTAACTGCTTTATTAGATAATGAAAAACAGGCTGTTCTAAAAACAGAATTAAATCTCAAATCAAATGAAAATTTTAATAAACAAAACCTATTAAAAGAAGTTTTTAATAGAAAAAATGTAATATACTATGGAAAAATTCAACTTGAATCCCCTATAAAGATAAAATCCGCCAATGGAGAACTTGAAATAGCTCTGATAAATGATGAAGAATTGAGTAAACAGATTGAGAAAATTAAGGATCAACAAAAAAGATCTAAAATCGGATGGATTCATATTAGTACTATACAAGTCTTAATCAAATCTACATATATGAAAGGAATTAATTCACCAATAAGCTTAGCAATCTGTGACAAAAGAATTACTGATGACCCAATAGATCAAATAATTGGAATTGTTCATGGAAACTTGGCAAACGTAAATGTTAAATTCAATGCCCATCTTGGATACGCCGTACCTTTATCAACTGAAAATCTTGGAAGATCTATAAGTTTGGCTTATAAATTTCATAGAAAGAATTTAATGGAACAAGATGATGAACCATTTTCAATTACATATGCAATAAATTATGCTTTAACAAATAGCCATCATAGTATAATATTTAAAAACAGAGAAAGAATTTATGTTGATGAATTATTTCAGAAAATTGTAAAAACAGAAATACCAAAATATAAAGCTATTGAAAACCCGGTTCTATTATTAAAAGAACCGTCAGGAAAATTAGTTTCACCGAATTTTCAAATAAGAGAATCTAAAATTAATAGCCCTTTAAGTTTATCTAAGTTAAAAATTAAAGAAGAAAATTCTGAAATAAAAGAACTAACAAAAAAGGTCGAAAAATTAAATGAAACCTTAAACACTAAATTATGACAATAAATAAAGAAGAAATATATATCACTTATCAAGATAAGAAACAAGAACTCTTTGAAAGAGAAAACCGTTTGAATTATTTACAGTTTTCTGAAATAAACCAAAGAGCATTTGAAGCTCTAAAAATAATATATGACAAGTTGAAAAAAGAAGTGGAAGAGCTAGAAAATTAATAGAATCTCTAGAAAATAGTGATGAATCGATGATAGAGTTTGCAGAAATTCTAAAATAAATAATGAAGCATATAAAGATTGAAAAACCAGAGAATAAAATAAAAAGAAAAAGGGCGGAAAAATTAAAAAGTAAAATAAAGGAGTATAAAAGGGAATTAAATAATCTTCAGATCGAAATTGATGACCTTATAATAAAAGGAATAGAAATAAGAATAAATATAAACAAGTTGAAATTAAACCTAAGAAATTTATAAATGCCTGGAAAACCATATTATGACTTAAATGAATTAAAGCTGCTGAAAGAAAAAATGGAAAATGACAAATAAAATTGTAAAATAAGTCACATAATTTGAACATATATACGAAATTGTAAAATAAAATAAATAAAATTAATAACTAAAAGAAGAATAAAAATAAAAAATAAAAAAAAGTATTTGAAAATTATATAATTATTAATTTTGTAGCAATAATTATTTTTTTATTTAATAAAAAATAAAATAAAATAAAAACCTTTGGCACGGCAGATCGACCCGCCCCGCCCCGCCAAAAACCCACAAATTTGGCGGTGCAGGTTTGGCAGATTTTTGTTTTATTTGGTGGGTTTCAAATTCTAGCCTGACCCGCCTTTTTAGCGAGTTTGACAGATCGGCCCGATGGGTTCGACCCATTTTACCACCTTTACCTTTGATAGACCTAATCAATTTGGTGCAACAAAATAAAACATAAAGCTTGGCTGATGGAAGTCACAAGGTTTGTTTGTTTCATCACTCATGTTTGAAGCTAAGGGATGAGTGAAGAGACTATTTTATTTGAGAAAATATAGGAGGACAACGCTTATACTAATGAATAAAGTAAATAACAAATTAAAAAAATGTTAAATTAATTTAAAAAATAATATTTTTAATTAATTAAAAATAATCAAATTTTTTAATTTGAATCATTAGGATTAAACAACATAACCTCTTCTAAACACATTCTCACACAATGTTTAGTTCCCTCTCGTCGCACCTTCACATGTCCTGTTCCCTCTCATCGCGTCAACCATCCGCCGTTTAGACTGCCGCCACTCCACCTTGCTCCGACAGTGTGCTATCACTCTGCCTCGCGTCAACCATCCATTGCGTGACGCCACTGCCATTGCCTTGCAATCCCCATGCCACGCAATTCCCGTAGCGGCCGCCGCTTCTGTTTCGCGATTTCAGAGGGCGCTGCTGCTACTGTCTCGCACCCTTCTCCCATGGAGTTACTGTTGTCACCCCACGTTCCACCGGACCACCGCCGCCGTGTGCAGCGTCGCTGATCGCTGATGCTCCATCCTCCATCGCGTCGCGGCTCCGACCACAAAGGCACCTCCTTCATTCTGCGACGCGTAATGACATCTACCCTCCATCATTCATGTTGCGCAGCCTCACAGACCATCGGTGCTGCATTTATCACGGCGGCGGCAGAGGAGCACTACTCCCTCCATCTCGTTGGGCATTCAAGTTGGACACTGCATAGACCTTCCCTCTTTCGTCCTCCTCTTATTGTTGTTGTTGTAATTTGGATGTTTCTTTTGAAATAAAATAGTACAGTTATTTCTCTATGAATAACTTTCACTTTTTTAGATGTTACTTTTGTTTTGGTGGATCTTTTTTTGTTCGTAGTTGGATATTCTTTTTATTATACATAAATGTTTCTTAATATAGGATTGCATATGTTTTTTTTGCTACTCTTAATTGGAGGTTTCTTTTTATCATATATGGATATTTTTCGGTATAAATTTTTATGGATGTTTCTTTTAAGTTTGATGTGGATATTTCTTTTTATTGTATATGAATTTTTTATTTCGGCGCTAAGGTCCGGCGTTGCTGGCAACATTGATAGTGTGATAGAAGAGGGGAAAGTGGAGTGGCTTAAGTGAAAATAGGATAATAAAAAATATGAAAGGTAAAAGGTGTAATTGAGAGTAAAGATGAGTAATTAGGTTGAGATTTTTTTTATGTTATTGAGTTTAAGATGCAACCCATTATTCATGTTGTTTACATTTCTACTGTCTATCTAGGAGAATTGACTTTATTTTGCAACATAAAACTGATAATTTATTTCTAAAGCATATATTAGTTATGTAAAATACATTTTTCACTAAAATGATTATTTTTTCATATTTTGTAATAAAATTTAACTAGTATTTAGTGTGTTTTTGATAAATTTTGATGAAAAGATTTTTTTAAAGTGATTTTTTTTAAAAGATCTTTTAAAGAAGTAAAAGTAACTTTATGTTTAAATATTTTATGTAAGAATATCTTTTTATTTAATAATTATATTTGGATATAATAATATAAAATTTTTTTTTGATTTATTATATTAAGGTGAGTGCTATGGTGCCTATATACACTTGCCTAACTTACTAAATGGGGAATGCAATGGTAAGGATGTCACTTTTATTTTGTGGTTGTTATGATTTAAAAGCGTATCACTAAAAGTGTTGCTTAAAGAGAAAGTGTTACCCTAAATCGTTAACTTGGCTCTGATACCAATTTTTAAATTTCGATTATTTAAACTTCGATTAAACAATTTGCAATTTTTATAATCTAAAGTATTGACCATTTTTACTATTTCTCTTGTATGATTATTTATTACTAGTCCTTGACGTATATTTATAATTTTATAGTTTTTCAATCTTGTTTTAATTTATAATATTCTTTTTTGCATGAATTATTATATATAAAATCTTTTATCTGTTTGTCTTTTTCTTTAATATAATTTCTCAAATCCTCAAGAACTTCTTTTATTTCTACACTTTCTGTTGTTTCTAAATATCTTTTTAATTTATCGACTTCATTTTCTATTTTTTCTTTCAGCAGCTTTAATTCATTTAAGTCATAATATGATTTTCCAGGCATTTATAAATTTCTTAGGTTTAATTTCAACTTGTTTATATTTATTCTTATTTCTATTCTTTTTATTATAAGGTCATCAATTTCGATCTGAAGATTATTTAATTCCCTTTTATACTCCTTTATTTTACTTTTTAATTTTTCCGCCCTTTTTCTTTTTATTTTATTCTCTGGTTTTTCAATCTTTATATGCTTCATTATTTATTTTAGAATTTCTGCAAACTCTATCATCGATTCATCACTATTTTCTAGAGATTCTATTAATTTTTCTAGCTCTTCCACTTCTTTTTTCAACTTGTCATATATTATTTTTAGAGCTTCAAATGCTCTTTGGTTTATTTCAGAAAACTGTAAATAATTCAAACGGTTTTCTCTTTCAAAGAGTTCTTGTTTCTTATCTTGATAAGTGATATATATTTCTTCTTTATTTATTGTCATAATTTAGTGTTTAAGGTTTCATTTAATTTTTCGACCTTTTTTGTTAGTTCTTTTATTTCAGAATTTTCTTCTTTAATTTTTAACTTAGATAAACTTAAAGGGCTATTAATTTTAGATTCTCTTATTTGAAAATTCGGTGAAACTAATTTTCCTGACAGTTCTTTTAATAATAGAACCGGGTTTTCAATAGCTTTATATTTTGGTATTTCTGTTTTTACAATTTTCTGAAATAATTCATCAACATAAATTCTTTCTCTGTTTTTAAATATTATACTATGATGGCTATTTGTTAAAGCATAATTTATTGCATATGTAATTGAAAATGGTTCATCATCTTGTTCCATTAAATTCTTTCTATGAAATTTATAAGCCAAACTTATAGATCTTCCAAGATTTTCAGTTGATAAAGGTATGGCGTATCCAAGATGGGCATTGAATTTAACATTTACGTTTGCCAAGTTTCCATGAACAATTCCAATTATTTGATCTATTGGGTCATCAGTAATTCTTTTGTCACAGATTGCTAAGCTTATTGGTGAATTAATTCCTTTCATATATGTAGATTTGATTAAGACTTGTATAGTACTAATATGAATCCATCCGATTTTAGATCTTTTTTGTTGATCCTTAATTTTCTCAATCTGTTTACTCAATTCTTCATCATTTATCAGAGCTATTTCAAGTTCTCCATTGGCAGATTTTATCTTTATAGGGGATTCAAGTTGAATTTTTCCATAGTATATTACATTTTTTCTATTAAAAACTTCTTTTAATAGGTTTTGTTTATTAAAATTTTCATTTGATTTGAGATTTAATTCTGTTTTTAGAACAGCCTGTTTTTCATTATCTAATAAAGCAGTTAATCTATAATAATCATATTCTTCTGTTAATTCTAAACTTTCTAAATAATTCATAATTGAAAGACTAGGATGAAGATGTACCTTTCTGGAGAAAAACTTCCTTTATTTAGTATATTTTACATGAGGTGTTTTTATCTCCAGAGGGGAGATTGTAGATACTAACTCCAGAGGGGAGTTTAGAACTATTTTTTCCTTAAAGGAATTCTTCCTCAGACTATAGAATCGCCTTGGCAGCTTCCTCCTTGCTCTCCTAGCATATGAGTACTCTTAGCCTTCTGCTTTCTATTGTCTGATGCCTTCTACAATTGCCTAAGCAACCTATTTATAATGGTTGGGTCTGATGGACAATTCCCATCCTTACCCTTCTTATGACGTCATTGCTTACGTCATTGTTTATTATCTTGCACCAGCTACATTGTTGGTGCTCTATGACCTAAGCGCTTACGTCACTATGCAATAATGTTGAGAGATGCTTCAGATGTGCTGTCTTCCTCTTTCATTATGTGACCTTCAGATGCGTTGTCTTCTTCCTTTATCATGTGGGTTGATTCCGTTTTATTATTGCTTTCTTCAGATAACTCTGAGACGCATAGCTGGCACTTGTGGTCTTCTCTGTCTTTTATCAAATAGCAGAGATTCCTCTTTATCCCTTCAGGGAGCTTTTCTAAGAGTCCGGATAAGTTGTAGAATGCTGATTCAAATTCCACTAAGAGTCTCATCTCTCTTTCTTCAATTTCATTCCTTTTACTAGACACAAGCAAAGTATTTCTGCTTTTATAATTAATTCTTGTGTGAGATTCCCTTGTTATCTTTTGAGTTCTTTCAAAGACCCTTGCTAGTGTGCTGGCTAGCCTTCCTTCATGACTGTAGATTGTTAAATCTTGAACTTGATCAATTGGTTGAAAATTTCCTGGGAAGACGGACATGAATATTACTTGGTGTGCTGGAACCAAGCATTCTTCTTCTTCATTAAAAATAGGTTGACTGTTCATAAATTTTAGGGATATATCCCTTGGATTTACGTTGTCAATCATATTTTTAAATCTCTTTACTGCATCAACGAATCCTGCAGGAAACTCACTAATAATTTTTAGATCATTAAAAATTAAAATTGTATCAATTAATCCATACTGGAAAAACTGATAGGTGTCCGATGGGGATGCATCTGAAAATATAACCAGCTTTGTTAGCTGTTCTTTGGCAATAGGATAATATCCCAAAATTGCTCTTTTTTCTTCAGTCCAGTTCAGGACTATATTAAGGGTTTCTCTGAGATTTGATCTACAGACCCTTTTCTTTTCTTTGATTTCAGCCCTTGTAGGAATGTTTCTTATTATCCCTGTTCTCTGGGTTTGAATTGGAGCTTTATCTGCTCTTTTTAGGGTTTGCTCTGGATGAAGAGCTTCATATTCCCTGAAAGATTCCTTTGCTTCTTCCAGTGTTAAAAACCCTCCTTTATGAATTATCCTTGATTGATGTGTAAATGGTGCTGCTTTTTCCCAGGCATCATATACTCCTTTCATGGGGCCATTATAAATTACATAATATTTTTTATCTTGGGTAGATTTTTTGATAATTTCAGCAATTGTTTTATTTTCTGGAATTTTTTCTTCACCTGATTTGTCCACCACGCTTAGCTGGCTGAGCTCTGATGGTTTTGGTTGTTGTGTTGATTTCATTGCTTCGATGGCCTTCTTGAGGGATTGGATCTGTGTCCTTATTTGCTGACAATGCTTGCATTTTTTGAGTTCTTGTTCGTATTTCTGAATTTCCTGATCTAATGCGTTGTAGACGAACTCCATTCTCTTGTTAATGTATCTGCAATAACATTTTTGTAACACCCTCACTATCAGAAGTCACGCTTCCGGCTGCGCTACTCTGATAGTAAGAAGTATTAAAACTAATTCACATATTAAATACTGAAATAGGAGCCTGTGACTCGACACTGTATCGCTGATTTTTTTAGAAAACCGAAAATAAATACTTTATCTTTAGAAAAATACAAGCAGGCATAGATTCATATACAAGACTCCTTACATAATAACTCAATATATTATACATATAAAACATACAATTCCTATCCCTCTTACAAAATTTTAATAACAAAGACGAGGGAAGAAAATAATCTAATTAATACAACATATAAACCAAACGCAGTATAACTCTTCTTAATGCTTCATCCGGTTCCTGAAAAGATAAAGCTGTAGGGGGGTGAGAACCTAACCACACGGTCTCACCACGCAGTTTCAAAGTTGTCATAAGAAGATATTTAATAAGAAAATTGTTTTCAAACTCAGTGATTATCATTGCCTTATGAATCTTTTAAAAAACCAGTAGGTAATCGTTCAAAACCTTTTTAAAGAAACGTGTAATTATTCAAAAATCCGAAACATTTCCTTCCTTATAAGAAAAATCTCAATTAGAAACCAACCATGCAATCAAACAACACAATCATTAATTCAGTACCAAAGTTTATTCTCAAATGTAGCATGCCAGGACAAACACAGGCAAGACAAACAAGGAAAGCACAAGTAGGTAGCAGTTACAGCAAATAGTTCAAGTAGCAGTTAAGAACAGTTTAGCAATTAGGCAAACCAAAACAAGTTCAAACCCAAACAAAGCATACAAATGCATATGATGCATGCCTGTCCTATGGCCGATGAGGCTCATCTGTCGGTTATCCAGCCAACCCGACAAGTCTGAATTGTCCTTAGACTGTCCCCCGACGTGCATCCCCAAGAGTCTATGCATAGTTTTTTCTCAAATAATCAATACTGCTCAATGGGGGTAACATTCCCGGGAATTTATATAGTGCCCGGTCACACTTACGTCGTAGGGTCAACAGAGTATCGAGTTTTCAACCTGGTACACGTGGTGGCAAGCCACGGCACTTAATCCAGGGAACCTCGTATCTCGGATATTTTAAATTCATAAGCCACAAATAATTCATTCATCATTCATCAATATCTAAGCCATTCTCAATATCATCATCATTCGTCAATCCATATCCCATTTCCAAATTCATTCAAAAATCATATTTCAATATCAAATCGGGTTTAATATCAAATCAAATTAATGATCTCATTCAACCAAAACAAGTCAATTCAATTCATAAGACTCACGAAATCACAAAAATGTATTTTACGCGTTAATATCGATTTATAACAACCCTGTAATGTAAAATATATTTAAGAAAAACCCCTACCTCGATTGCGATCTAACTACGAGACTAAACTCTTTTTCTTTCGGCTCGCATTCAGCGGCAGTTGCATCCGCAGTTCCGTTTACTTTCACAACAACAAAAACGGCTTTTACTCCAACCATGTGATTACCGAAACTCGACCCTAGAACGTCAATATCACGAAATTCTCAATAATTCATAGGAAAACAATAGCAGTAAGGATATCAAGGTTAAAATAACTTACTGCAGCTATAGAAAACAAAACGACGGAGCAGCAAAGAACATAATCAGGGACCTATGCATCTGTCCTGATGGCAGTAACATATTCCAATTGGTAAGGCAGCAGGGATATCAATAAAATCAGAATAGCGGAGCAAAATAGAAATAGAACAGATTCAAGAAAGGAGGAAGCAGTTACCGGTAAATCTGGCCTAGTTCCGACAACAACGTAGAGCCGAGTAACTTGCAACAACCAAAACCCAAGAAGATAGAGGCTTCAGATACGATCTCCGACGGCCACGGACACGGTTGCGCGACTCAAAACAGAACCAGGTAGAGCGGCGGTAGCCTCCAACAGCTCCGGTGAGTTTCTTCAACGACGGTGATGGCAGGAGCTTCGGCGGTGCTAACTGAGGCTGGACGGCGGCAGGAACGGCGGCGGGAGCTTCACGCAGCACGGCGGCGCCTATCCTTTCCCCCACCGCGAGCTCTCTGTCTCTCTCGCCCTCTGTTCCGATGACAACGACGATGGCTCCCTTCGGCGACGACGACAGCGCGAACAGTAACGGCTGCGGCGGTGAACTTCATCTGCGGCGGCGAGCTTCATCTACAGCGAGGAACAGCGTAATAGTATCGTTCTTCTTCTCCTCTGGCTCGTGGTCGGCGGCGACGGGCGCGAGGTCACTGGCGATCCGCGATGGTGGCAACGAGCTGGAGGACGAACGGCGGCAACTGTGGCAGCGGTCTTCCTCTCCCACCAACGCACTCTCTCTCTTTCTTGGATCTCCCCTTCTCCCGATTAGCAGCGGCGGCGGCGGTGGCAGTGACACCCACCGCGCCGCCTCCCTCTTCTCCCCCCTCTCCCTCCTTCCTCGGTCTCCCTTCCTTCTTTCCTTTTCTTTTCTTTCTTTCTTCGATGAGTGGGTTTATTGGAGTGAAAGTAATTGGCGGCTGAAGGAGGTAAGGGGCAGCTAGGGTTTCATTTGGGATAAAGGGAAAATTATGTGTTAATTAAGATTAGGGTTTTGTGTGTTTGATTTTAGGATTAGGGTTCAATTTGGGGCAAATGTGAAATTAGGGATTTTTGGACAATTTGGGATTTTGTTAAATTTTAATAAAATTAAGAGATATTATATTAAATTAAATATAAAATATCCATCTTGAAAATACCTTTCAATTACAAATTTATAAATTAGTTTCGATTAAATGCTAATTAAATAAAAATTGGAGACAAATAAATTAATTCTCCTTCATTTATAAAATAAGGTTAAAAATATAAATATTTAAAATTAAGGCATATAAAATATTCCCTATTTTTCAATTATAAGAACTCTAAATCAAAAATAAGAGTTTACTCAACTTTTATATAAAAATCTCCGAAATACAGTCTTAAAAAAATATAATGCATCGTAAATGATTAATTAATAACTTTTAAAAAGTTAGAGGTCTTACATCCTACCCCACTTATAAAAATTTTCGTCCTCGAAAATTAACTTAATACACACCATTTTAAAATAGTTTTGAATACTTTAGAAAAGCAGAGATCTTAGCAGATATATGTATTAATTTTCCAAATATCGAATAGTTTGTAAAACTTAGGCGTATGGAAAAAGTGTGGTCTGAAGCAAAAGTTACACGGGGGTTTAAAACAAGAATGTCACATGGGTCTGAAGCAACAGTACTTTACTTTCTAAATGCGTTTTAGATAAGCAAGAAAGTTTAGCATATTTATGTATATAGATGTTCAAATACTGAATAACTATAAGATTTAAATATATGGGTAAAGTATGGTATAAGGCAGGAGATACAAGATAGGCGTTCACAATGCAAAGTTATAGTTAATGTGGCAAAATGGCTACAAAGCAAGCTGGTATTTAAACAACGGGTAAAACGTTCATTCACCAACGTTGTATTCACTTCAGAACTTCAATTTGCAACTCCATCAATTACTTCGCAACCCAAAAAAAGTTGGTCACAAGCCTATCATCCACAAATTTTCACATGGAAATAAAATTACCACAGCCCCTTATTACGTCACACACTTACTACTTCATCTTTTCACGCTCACGAGCAGCATTCTAAGGAAACTAACGTTTCATTTGCTATGCCCAAAGGTCTTACGTGCCTCTAAAGCAATTCCCGAGTTATTTAGAAGGTTACAAGGCATGAGATAAGGTCAGGTGACAAGGACGACGTTCACAAGAATTTAAAAGACAACCTTGAGGATTAGACAACAACACAACGGTTTGAAATGAATTCAAGGTCAAGGAGTATGAGGTTTATAAAAAAGAAAATCTAAGGCCAAAGATAATTCACAAGATTCGAGTATCAATGAAACTCTTTCGAATGCATCATTTACCAAAATCGGAACTTAAGAAAATCATTTTTCCTTTCAAAAGAAAAGTATACAACAACATATTTGAAAAAGAATAACGAAAACATAGATGTGACATTTCTTGAATACAATTTCAGGTTGTAAGAGATTATGTAAAGTTTGAAAAGGTATGAGTAAAAATATTTAAGCGCTTCACTAGCCAAACGCATGCATAAAACTGACATATAGTCAAAAGAAAATCCAGTTATACTTCATCAAAACATTTTCCAAGTTTAAAAAACGGAATGGGAGAGTTTCAAGAAGTGAAAGCCATAACCAATCCCCAGTATTCCAAGGTCTAGTTCAATCTCAATCAAGGTTTTAAACTCATTCATTGTTATGCGACAATCTAAACAATCGGTCTTAGTTCGAAAACTTAGCAACCTGACACGTGCTCAAACACACCAGTACAAAATTAAATGCCATAACCTGCGACATTTTCAAACTCACCAAATTTACTTCCTGCATCAATAAGCTGTGTACTAAAAACTAGCATATTGTTACCCATGTCTAGGGGTTGCACATGACACTGAAGCACTCGAGTTTACTTAGAGGGATAAAATACCTAGGAAGAGCAAATCAAATGGCAAGGGCAACGTTCGCATGAAGTCAAAAGGATGAATAGAGTCGCAATTTAACAAGAATGCGCAATAACAATGAAATATTCCAGAAGGAGAGTCAATTTACATTTTTTTTCCTAGGAGATCCGAATCAAAGAACTTCAATAGGAATCATCAGAAAAGTTAACATATTTAGCCGAAACAAATTTAGGCCGAATAAAGGACATACAAAGTTTGCAAAAGAGAAGATAACATGATTTAAGACAATGTTTACAAGTATTTGAAGAAATGGTTTGAGTCACCAACAAACAAGAATTGTCAAAAATCATAAAGTGTGCCGGACAGAAAAATCGAAGTACAAATAGAAAAAAAAATTTTGATTTCAAAGATCTTCAATAGAAACCATAGAGTAGAATAGGGTAATTGTTTACAAAATTCAAGAAAGTCAATTAAAAACGTAAATATTGCGTCTTGTTAAAACAAATTCAAGTCGAGCTAGATTATGTGAGATTTATGAAATAAAAATTAGTTAGGCTAAGGATAAAACATTTTCCTGAAAATCTTGGTAGAAAATCAAATTGTAGTCTTAAGAAGAAACTTGAATTTAAGAACTCCTGTAGGAACGATCAAGAAGAAGAACAGTGCATTTATTTAAATCGGATTTGAGCTAAGTCGAAAATAATACTAAAAGTCATTGGTAGCGTTAACAAAGAATGGATAATCTCAAAAAGGAACGAATTCACTTTCTCAAAAGAAACATGAAATGTTTAAATAAGATTTTGCATTAAAACAACTCAAATTAAAATAAAATATGCAAAATTTATAAAATAAACTTAATTAAGCTATGAGCAAAAATATTCTTTCAAGAATCTTGAAAAATATTCAAGAGGAGAATCAAACCAGAATTACTTTGAAGACCCAAAACAAAAATTACAAGAGGGCTTTATAAGATAGGATGTATTACGGCAAAACAGGTTCAGATTTCATCGATAAATTACATCGTTTAAGTAGAAGAATACATAACCTAAAGCTGTGATGTCAAGAATCTATGGAATAAGTAGGCGCATGTTAAGAGAAGAATACGCATATGGTGCAAAGCATAGAGGCAAGATATCAAATCATAACTTAAGGAGAGAATCTAAATCAGAAAATTTTGCTATGAACAACAAGAAGAAAGATAATATATTGATCGAAGTAAATTCCAATTAAATTAGAGTACAAAGTTCTTATAAGAGAACGTCAAATTGAGGACCATAACATTAAGAATCCAGGGGATAGTCAAGAATATAATTTGACAAAGAATCAAACCGTATCTCAAGAAAGGCATTGAATCAAGGATTTCCAATGCAAATGATAAAGGTAAAAGTAACACCTATCACAGATAAGGATCACATGTCAACCAACTTCAAGAATTAATTTCTAATGCTCCCAAAACCCGCAACTCGCGTTATCTATGACTCGCATATTGTCTATCATAACCCATTGGTGTTTCCATATACATAATTTACTAGTGTTAAGCCGGCCAAACTTAATACCAGGAATTATGCAATGCAAGACTAATGGCATTAATCAATAGACCGTCATGTGTATAAAACTCTAATTCTCATTATCTGAACGAGACCTATTACATGTCAGACGCTCAGAGTATGCAATTGAAGCATAATCAGTCCATTCCTCAGGCTCTACAGGAAGGACCGCTCTGATACCATAATGTAACACCCTCACTATCAGAAGTCACGCTTCCGGCTGCGCTACTCTGATAGTAAGAAGTATTAAAACTAATTCACATATTAAATACTGAAATAGGAGCCTGTGACTCGACACTGTATCGCTGATTTTTTTAGAAAACCGAAAATAAATACTTTATCTTTAGAAAAATACAAGCAGGCATAGATTCATAAGGCAATGATAATCACTGAGTTTGAAAACAATTTTCTTATTAAATATCTTCTTATGACAACTTTGAAACTGCGTGGTGAGACCGTGTGGTTAGGTTCTCACCCCCCCTACAGCTTTATCTTTTCAAGAACCGGATGAAGCATTAAGAAGAGTTATACTGCGTTTGGTTTATATGTTGTATTAATTAGATTATTTTCTTCCCTCGTCTTTGTTATTAAAATTTTGTAAGAGGGATAGGAATTGTATGTTTTATATGTATAATATATTGAGTTATTATGTAAGGAGTCTTATATATGAATCTATGCCTGCTTGTATTTTTCTAAAGATAAAGTATTTATTTTCGGTTTTCTAAAAAAATCAGCGATACAGTGTCGAGTCACAGGCTCCTATTTCAGTATTTAATATGTGAATTAGTTTTAATACTTCTTACTATCAGAGTAGCGCAGCCGGAAGCGTGACTTCTGATAGTGAGGGTGTTACAATTTTTGTCACCCTTAATATATTCAATTTTTATTGGATATTGTAACAAAAATAATTGCCATCTTACCAATCGTCCATGATTATAATCAACTTTTAAATTATATCGTATGAAACCTGTTAGGTAGCTTGAATCTGTCCTTAATGTAAATTTTCTGGGTAGTAAATCAATTTTCCATTTCTTAAGAGATTTAATTGCTGCTAGAGTTTCCTTTTCATGAGTGGTATATCTCTGTTCTGTTGGAGTAAAAGTCCCTGAAATATACCTGCAAAGTAATTCCTTTGGGGAATTTTTAGAATCTAGTGATTCTTTTCCTTGTTCCAAACTTTTTATAGCTTTCTTAACTTTTAGACATCCCGACCAGGTTATGTCTGAAGCATCTGTTTCTACTATTAAGTAGTCATTTTCTTCTGGAATATAAAGTTTTGGAAGTTTTTCACATAATTCTTTAATCTTTTGAATTTGCATACTATCTTTTTCATCCCATTTCCATTCTTTTTTAGTACTAATTTTTGGAAATAAGTTTTTAGTGTATTCTGTTATATTCTTTAAGAATCCTTGATCAGAAATATAATTTATACACCCTAAAAATCTTTGTAATTGTTTTCTATCTTCTATTTTATTAGGAAATAAATTTACCTTTTCTAGGACATTTGGCTGAAGTTTTAGCTTTCCTTGAGTAGATAGAATTAATCCAAGAAACTCTATTTCTTGTTTTGCTATTCTTGCTTTCTTTTTGCTAAGAACTAATCCTTTTTCTTTACATCTTTCTAAAACTATTAATAATTTTTGAAGATGATCTTCTCTATCCTGTTTTGTAAAAATTAGTATATCATCAATGTACACTAAAACAAATTCATTTAACTCTTTTAGATTTTCTTCCATAAATCTTTGATAAATACCTGGAGCTTGTTTTAATCCGAATGGCAATACATTCCATTCATAGAGCAACACACTTGTTGATTCTTTTGTTGGACAAGTAAAAGCAGTTAATTTCTTTGTTTCTTCGTCTAAACGAAGTTGCCAATATCCTGATTTTGCATCAAGAGATGAAAACCAAGTTGCTCCTTTGATTTTTTCTAAAATAGAATCTTTTCTTGGAAGTTTATGAGCATCACCAATAGTTTCTTCATTCATCTTCTTATAGTTAATAACCATTCTTCGTTTTCCCCTTTTAATTTCATTATTGTTTTCGACATAAAAGGCTGGAGCCGCATGAGGATTTTTACTTAATCTTATAATTCCTTTTTCCAAAAGATCTCTACATTCTAATGAAAACTCTTCTCTATCTCTTGCGAAATAAGGGATTTTATTTGGAACATTTATCTCTTTTGTCGGATCTTTTAATTTAATGCTTACTAATTCGTTATTTGTATTTTTAATATCTAAAGGATTTTCAGCACAAATTTCATCCAAAAGTTCTTCTATCTTTATTTCAAGATTATTTTTTGGGATATTTATTTGAAAGTATAAATTTAAATAACATATCTCTAATATAAATTTTAAGATCTTATCTATAGTAGTAGTCGGTATTTTTATACGTTTTGATTTTTGATTTATTGAAGAATCGTGTGGAGCTTTTAAAACTATATATGTTAGTTCTTGAATGAATGGATGATATAGCTTTAAAAAGTTATTTCCTATGATAAAATCCATTCCAGAATCTAACATGTATATAGATGGAACAATGAACCTATAATTTTGAATAAAAATTTCAACCATCTCTGCTTTTTGGTCAATTTTATGTATTGATTTGTCAGCTATTCTAACTCTTAATGGTTTCTTTAATTTTTTCCAATCAAGTTTTATATTTGAACTAGCAAAGCATTGTGATGCTCCAGAATCTATGAAAGCATTTATAAATTTTTCTGTTATTTTTATAGTAATAAATGTAGCATTATTACTCAGTCTCTGAGTCTGTTTCCGAGACATATTCAAAAATATAGTCTAAGTTATCATCAAATTCTTCTAAAGGTTCCATGAAACAAGACTTAGCAATTTCTATTTGTTTAGTAAGATCCTTTTTATCCTTCTTTTTCGGACATTCATTTGCATAGTGTCCTTCTTCTTGGCAATACCAACACTTACAATTTTCTTTTTTATTTGGGCAATAATCACTTTTTTGTCTCTTGTTTTTATTGTTATTTCTTTTTCTAAAATACCTCTTTTTTCTCCAGTTTGGATAGTATTTTCTTTTTCTAAATTGATATTTTCTTTTTCTTTGAAAATTTTTATTAAGACCATATTTTTGAGGTATCTCTTCATTATCCTGACAGCAAATTCTAATTATATTTGCAAATCTTTTTTGAGTTGCTTCTTGCATACAACGTTCTTTTATTTCCTCTCTTATTGCAGAGGTTGCTCCACCAAAATTATTTTCAATTGTTCCTCTATTTATTTCTCTTATAAATCTTCCCATAATAAATTCGTTAGCAGGATATGGAAGTTTTGTTATATACATACTAAGATAATGATTTTTATCTTCTTCTTTTAATTTGTAATAATGTATTCTATATTCACATATATAAGACTCCACATTACATAGATCATATATGTGAATGTTAGCTAAATGGTTTTTTGCTTCTTGATATTCTTTATTATAGACTTCTTGTTTATGATCTATAATATTTTTCCCAAAAAATTCTTTATATAGAATCATCATTATATATAATATCTTATCATAAGCTGTTATTTTTGTTGCTAATTCTTCTATTATTTGGTTTTCTATTGATGTCATATAATCTCTTATAGCTCCTTTAGTATGAAACCCTATGTAATTCCAAATGTCTCTTCCAGATAATTCATTAAGTTTTGGATTAGTAAAGGCTTCTAATAAGAAGGAATTCAACCAGTTTTCGAAAATTTCTTTTTCATTCGTTTTACAGTCTAAATCGAGCATTCTTTCTCCTTCCATTTCCTGGATTTTAGGAACGTATTTTGATGGTATTTTTGTATATTTTGAATTTTTATTTATAAACCCTTTTTTAAAAGCATAATTATCAAAACCTGTTTCCCATTTAAATTGAGATTGATTATCCCTAGATGTTCCAGCTTCATTTTTTACTTGTATTGGAATTGCTGGTTCTTCGTCACTTGAATAATCTAGAATGTGTTCTTCATTTTCTATATTTTCAGAATTTACTAATTCTTCTTCTATTTGAAAACCATGTTCCATAATATTATTTTCTTGAGCCATTTTTAATTGTTTAAAAAGCATTGTAACTTCTTCTAATTTTTCTTCAATATTCATAATTTCAATGGTGGTTTTACTTTTAAATCTGTTATGTTGATTATATTTTGAAATTTTTCTTCTTTGGGATTCTCTTTTTCCTTATTTCTTTGAAATTTTATGGATACTAATATTTCTTCAAGCATATCTACTATAGAATTTAATTGTGGGTTAAAAGTATGATAAAGATGTGGGGAATCATTTCCATAGTAACATTTTTTAGAAATTCCGTGTGAAAAATAGGTTTTTTCAGGTTTTTGAAGTCCTTCAATAAAACTTATAGTAAAATTAAGATTTTGAGAAAAATCATTTTGTATTGATTTTAAGAATTCGGTGTCATTACAATTAACATTAGTTAAAATCATTAATTTTTGATCTATTAATTTTGATAATTTAATTATTTCTTCTCTTAAATCTTCTAATTTACTTTTTTTTTCATTAGGTGACGTTTTTAGAAGAATTACGATTTTAAGTATGTCTTTTAAATCTTGCTATAAAGAGTAACTTAGGCAATTTCGGCATTCAAGTTATAGGCATGGGAGAATTGGCCTAATTGGTTTTCATAATCTTACTCAGCATTGACTTACAAACCATATCACAAGCAGTTTTGTCCTCCGTCGTTATTACTTGTCAGTTGTCACTCAGGCGCCGTATTGTATATGCCACTCTTATATGTTTGTTGTTACCATCGATAAACGAGATTATCATCGTTTTATAAGGCAGATGTGTGAATAAATCTGTTGGATCATCATCTCGTTTATTTGTTTAATTAAATAGGCAAAATTTTGTTTTTAAAATCAATCCTATTTTAAAATTTGAACTAAACAAATTGAGTCCAGTTAACTCAAGAAAATAATAGGATAAATGAATTAACTAATAAGATAAATAGTCGTTAATTTTTTTGTTTTTTTTTTTGTATTTTTCAAAAATATATTATTTTTAATATATTTTTTATTTGATAAAAAATTCGATTCGATCCATCAAAAATTTTATTTTCTAAGATTTTTTTTTTTGTTAAAAAGTGATTATTTTGTCTGAATTTTTTTTCCCTAAAATTTAACTTTTATCTAAATTTAAAAAGAAATAAAAAAATAAACGATCAGTTAACTTAACCTGTTAGATTAATAATAAATGATTCATGATTGAAAATTAAAATCTATAAACAAATAAAAAATAAATATGCCAACTCGTATAACTTGTGAGTTTAGACATACAAAATCTAAAGAGTCAGACAGGACCTTTTGATAGACCTAATCGATTTGGTGCAACAAAATAAAACGTAATATTTGGCCAATGGAAATCACAAAGTTTATTTTGTTTCATTACTTATCAAGTCTAAAGCTAAGAATGAATGAAGAGACTACTTCATTTGAGAAAGTATGAGGGATGCACGAATTATTCGAGTTATTCTAAAGCTAATGATATGAGTTATTCTAATTATGATAAAAAAAATTCCAATGCACGGGTTATTCGAATTTTTTTTTTTTGAAATTAAACAGCTCAACACAATAGAAGTGGAGCGATCAGGTTACATAAACTAAAAATAAGCGGAACTAACAAAATATAACTACACAAATTTGTCCCCATGTCATCTCCAGTATAGCCATCAACAACGAAAGGGATCCACACCGCTCCACTCGTTAGTACTACTCGAAGACATGTTGATGATTTCTTCAACTTCTTTGCTTGTGTGCTGAAAAATCCGTCTATTTCTTTCCAACCATAAGTTCCAGACGATCGCGCAGAAGCACCTCAACCGGTGATTACGCTCTTCCATCCTCCGCGGTTCTTCTGTCCAACTAAGAAAGTGTTCTTTCATCGATCCCGGGTAAGACCACCGTTGGCCAAAGGCTGAAGTCCAAGCACTCCATACCTGCCATGTAAATATACATCCTAGAAACAAGTGATGTACATCATCCACCCCGTTGTTACAAAGAACACAAGTAACATCTTCCTGGCTGATGATTCCAAACCGGCTCAACCTGTCCTTTGTATTCACTCTTCCTATCAGAACAAACCAGACAAAGAGCTCCACTCTAGGCGGAACCAGCCCCTTCCAAATAGTCCTAGTGAAGCTGTAGCAGGTTACCTCCGCTGGGATCAGTTCCTCCTGCATCACCTGTTTTGCATGTTTGGGTTATTCGGGTTATTCTGTACTTATAAGTCTTTTTAATGATATAATAATAACAAGTGTAATAACCCGTGCCATGCACGTGATAAAATTAAAATTTAAATTTTAAATTATTCTATTAAAATTAATTTAAATTGTAATAATTTAATTAATAAATAAATAATATGATGTATATTGTTCGTATTTTTTTAAATATAATATTAAATATATTAACTCGAATGTAGCTATTAAGTGTATAAAAATTATGTTTGAACTTTGAATTATGAATTCTCTAAATAAAATTATCCCGTTTAAAATATTTAAATTATGCCTTCAATCATAAATTACAATTATGATTTAAAAAATTTTCTTTGATATAATATTACATTTTTTTCTCCACTTTACTATTAATATATTGATATTGCAAGTCTAAAGTACAGTATTTTACTTAATCTTGACTGAAAAAGAAAATAGTTACGTGTTTCTATCATTTAATTTATTTAATACACCATGTGCTAACACTAACGGTATTTTTTTAAAAAAATATATTGATAAAAATAGATGTAATATAATTACAAATATAACATAAATAAATAAAATATATAAATAAATGCAAAACCAATACGTTTACCGATGTCTTTGTTAAGTTTTATAAATTAGAGAATAAATTATGTAATTTTGGTTGCTCGGTGATTACATAAATGATCAAGTAATTAGATTATAAATTGATCTCATAGTGTACATCTTATTTTTTTTTATCATTTTTGAATGAAAGCGAGAATTAAGAGAGTAAGTAGTAATACATAAAGAAAAAAAATTACACCACAACACATAATTATTACCAAAAGAAATATTCATATTAAAATATTAAAATTTTACATAATGCAAATCATGAAGATCAATCATAATGTACTAATCACTTCTCTCTATTTTTGACCATGATATAAGTTTTTCTTTTCCAGTCAAGAGTCCAATAACATCTAATTGAACAAAAAATTGAACTAAAAGTACCAAATTAAGGATAAATGAGTAAATAATATAAGAAATTATAACTTCGTACGTGTATAAAATAAAGAGAATTTACTGATTTATTTTATGTTAAACGATAAAATTAACAATAGTATATTAATAAAAGGATATACCTTTAAAAAAAGTCACAATACAATTTCAAATATTTTCATAAATAAACTGTTAAAATTTTTATTGTCAATAAAATGATGCTATTATACAATTTTTTGGTAAAATTTAAAATCAAAAGGAAAATAATTGTGCGAGTTAATATAAATTAATTACATACCAAATAAGTAAAATCATTCATTTGTTTGTTTCAATATATCAGTATGGGCAAGCAAATTAAAATGATTATCTGGAATTTTATGATCATCGACGGTATGTACTATACGTAACTCCTTCTTAAAAGATATTTTGCACGTATGTACAGTCAGAATATATATTCCGCTTGATTTCTCAATCTCAAAATTTGAGAAGACATAAACCTTCCTTTCTACCAATTCATTCTAAAATATTTTTATCAAATAATTCTTGATTGAACAATGAATTTTATCGTACTACAAAATAAATTAAATATAAAAATTATTAGCATTTACAAAGCTATTAAAAAGAATTATCTTTGACTTGTGAAATGGTGTACTTATAAAATTAACTTAAAATATGAACTACAAATATTTATAAGAATTAATTTTGATGCACTGACAGTGTAAAGTAGTTTTATATACACATGCATCTAATTACGTAATGACACATCAATAAAAATAAATACCTTTCACATTGACCGCATGAATGGTCATCCAAAAGAACGGATGTGATTGCACGACTGTGTAAACTGCTTTACATTGTCAGTGCATCGAAATTAAACTCTATTTATAAATTGAACTTAGCGTTACTTGAAAAAATTTAGTAAATAAATCAACTCATCTTATCATCTATTAGAACTATTTCTATGTAAACCGTCTTACTCTTATCAAATTTGGATGGGACTTTCTATAACCTTATAATTTTTGTCTTTATTTTTCATATTTTCTCTTCGTATAATCTACTATAGGTGATACTATTGATAGGATCGTAGTCAATAGTCATTAAGTATGGAAAAAAAAATAGAATAAAGATTATATCAAAATTATAAATTTTTTAAATGATAAACATGAAAGAAAATTTACTATTGCTTATTATATATACTAATATGTCAATAATTTTAAAAATATACTAATAATATTAATAGTTTAAGGATAATTGTACTACAGTTATAATAAATTTAGTTATTACTCTAAATAAATAAAATAAATAATATATTTGAAAACTAAAGAAAAAAAAGATTAGCGGTAATTATGTTTGAAATGTTCCTATATTTTTTGTCATTCTTTCACCGCAATGTTAGATCAAGAAAACTCTAAATTTAAAATATAATAATAAATATGTCATATGATAGAAAAATAATAAGCTAAAAAGAAAAAAAAAATATATATATATATATATGATATTTAGATATTAATTATTGTTATTTATTAACTTATTTTAGGTATATATATATATATATATATATATATATTTTGATATTGTCCAAAATTAAATTAAAATTATGTTTAAAGTCTTAATATCGTAATTGAGGTATAATTAATACCTAAAATTTTAATAATTAAATACCTAAAATAAGTTAATTAAATAACAATAATTAATATCTAAAATATTGAAAAGGAATTTTTAATAAATATGAGAAATAAAAATAAAAAAATTAATAAATAATATTAGTGTTTAAATGAAAGAATTGATAAAGAATAATTATTATAAGTAAAAATAATATTTTTATTTTGGAAAAAAAAATACATGAGAAATTGTTTAATAATTTGTGCCATGTACATGATAATAAATTGTTCAATAATTCGTACTATGCACGTGATAAGGTTGAAATTATAATTTTAAATTATTTTATTGAAATTAATTTGATTGTAGTAATTTGATTAATAAAAAAGTAACATATTATGCATTCATTTTTTCTTAATGTAGTGTTATGTATATCAACTTAATATAGTTATTAATGATTTTTGTTAATCTACTTTTTTTTTCTAAATTTATGATTTAAAATAACAATTGTAAATATTAATAATTAAACAAATTATTATATTATAATTACTTATGTTTTATTCCTGATGAGTGGATATTTTATATGTTTTTTGGGGTATTTTCATATAGTTTTTAGTAGGATCTAGCTACTTTTTAGTATATTTTTATTAGTTTTTATGCAAAAATTATATTTCTGGACTTTACTATGAATTTGTGTATTTTTCTGTGATTTCAGGTATTTTTTGGCTGAAATTGAGGGACCTGAGCAAAAATCTGATTCAGAGGCTGAAAAAGGACTGCAGATGCTGTTGGATTCTGACCTCCCTGCACTCGAAATAGATTTTCTGGAGCTACAGAAGCCCAATTGGCGCGATCTCAATTGCGTTGGAAAGTAGACATCCTGGGCTTTCCAACAATATATAATAGTCTATAATTTGCCCGAGTTCAGATCATGCAAATTGGCGTTTAACGGCAAGTCTTTACCCTATTCTGGTGTTAAACGCCAGAACTGGCATAAAAACTGGAGTTAAATGCCAGAAACAGGCAGCAACCTGGCGTTTAACTCCAAGAAAAGTCTCTACACATGGAAGCTTCAATGCTCAGCCCAAGCACACACCAAGTGGGCCCCAGAAGTGGATTTCTGCACTATCTATCTTAGTTTACTCATTTTCTGTAAACCTAGGTCACTAGCTTAGTATAAAAACTATTTTTAGAGATTTATTTTGTACCTCACAATATTTTACATCAGAACTTGTATTTTCTACGGCATGAGTCTCTAAACTCCATGGTTGGGGGTGAGGAGCTCTGCTGTGTCTCGATGAATTAATGCAATTACTATTGTTTTCCATTCAATCACGCTTGTTTCTATTCTAAAATATTCACTCGCACTTCAACATGATGAATGTGATGATCCGTGACACTCATCACCTTTCTCAACCTATGAATGCGTGCCTGACAACCACTTCCGTTCTACCTTAGATTGAGTGCATATCTCTTTGATTCCTGGTTCACGAGTTTGATTGCATCTCCTGACAACAGAGCATTCAAATCCGTGAGATCAGAGTCTTCGTGGTATAAGCTAGAATCAATTGGCAGCATTCTTGAGATCCGGAAAGTCTAAACCTTGTCTGTGGTATTCTGAGTAGGATCTGGGATGGGATGACTGTGATGAGCTTTAAACTCACGAGTGTTGCGCGTAGTGACAGACGCAAAAAGATCAATGGATCCTATTCCAACATGAGTGAGAACCGACAGATGATTAGCCGTGCGGTGACAGCGCATTTGGACCATTTTCACTGAGAGGACGGATGGTAGCCATTGACAACGGTGATCCACCAACATACTGTAACACCCTAACTACCAAAGCTCACGCTTCCGGCTGCGCGACTCTGATAGCTCGGACATTACGACGACTTTTATACTATTTAATACTAAAATATGAGCCTGTTTAAAACTTCTAAACTGCAATACCGATTCAAAAATACTTTCGTTCGATAACATATATCCATAGATACCATACAACTTTCAAAAACTCATAAAGAGTACATCCATATATATACACATATATATAAATAATATTACAAGCATTAGCCAATACAATTTCTATCCCTCTTACAGAATATATCAAGATAAAGGCGAGGGTACAACAAATAATAATCTAAAGCAATACAGAGCATCTCAACAACGACTAAATAAACATCTTCTTGACTTCTGCACCCATATCCTGAAAGGGGAAAATGTAGGGGGTGAGAACATCATCCTCGAAAGGATTCTCAGTAGAGGGTTTTTGGAAATTACTATAATAGGATACGTGAAAATAAACTGTACCAGTGATTAATAACCGTCTTATGCCTCTTTTCAAAAACAACGATTTTCAATAAAAGTAAAGTCGGAAATCTTTTCTGAAAGAGGAACCGTTCAATTCTCAAAAACATCAAAAGCCTTTCAAAAAGGTTTATCTATGCTGAACCAAAATAGCCTTTCATATTTTTCCAAACCAGAAACACACAAAACCGAAACCAACCATCAGTCCATCTCATTTCAACCACGGCCCTAGGCCCAAACAATCCAACCATCAACCAATCACCACAATCCAACAGAGTCCCAGTTGCAAACACAGATAGAAAGTTCAAGCACAAACAAACAGTTACAGCAAGTAGAACAAATAGCAGTTAATCACAAGCAGTCACAAAGGCAAACCAAGTACAATATGCAAATCCAAACAATGTCACATAGATGCATATGATGCATGCTTGTCCTAGTGGCTGATGATATCATCTGTCGGTTATAGAGCCAACCCGACAAGTCCTGGTAGCTAACCATGGACTGTCCCTCTGTCGTGCATCCCCAACTCGAGTTATACTCAACATAAACTTGATCATAATCATAATCATGATCCATATCCAACACCCTCACTGGTGTATATTCACGGGGGCGAGCTCATCCGGGGCTTTCATAGTACCCGGCCACCCTTACGACATAGGGTCAGTAGAGTATCAAGTCTCAACCTGGAGCACGTGGTGGCTAACCACTGCTACTACCCAGGGAAACTCGTATCTCAGATAGGGAAAGTGTAAAATCACAATCATCAATATCTCAGCATATATGCATTCATTCTCAACCATGGATCAACATCCATCTCAGCCATCTGGCTCACGGTTCAATCCAGAACCAGCCAATATTGATAATCATACACAGCCATTCTGGCTCACGGTTCAATCCAGAATCAGCCAATATTCATAATCATACACAGCCATTCCGGCCCATAACGAAATAGCACTTCCACCATTCAAAATCATTAAATTCATAAAATCGGCATTTAAGCCGTAAATCATTTTTCTCAATTCATTTCACTTTGAAATCAAGTTTCAACTCTTTTCAGCCTTGGCTTTAAAGATCTCATTTCTCAAATCATCTCAGGCTCATAAGCCACTTTTACTCAAGGTAAATTTCCCTTTTAAAACAATGCCACTTCCGGCATCCTCTTTCCAAAACTTCCATAACCATGGAAGGTTAAAGATTCATTTTGAAACATTCAAAATCATCCATCCAACAATGAGATTTTATAACAAAGTTTCTCGGCAGAGTCCCAAGTCTTTAGGAGAGAATAACATAACTCATTTTTCCAAATTCATTTAAAATCATTAAAACCTTGGCTTTCCGATTTGAGTAATAAAATAGGATCTAAGCCAAACCGAGTCACGTAATCATTTACTTCTTTCAAAGCCGTTTCCTTTACTTAGGCAAAACCAACTTCAACCCCATGATAAATTCTAGAACGTTTCAACTGTTCAAAATTGTTTTAGTCTTGCAAGAATTCAAAATTCAAGAGTACTTAAAACCTTTCTCAAAACATTTCAAAATGAAACTTGTCAATAGACATTCACGTTCTTTCAAAGTCATTGAAACTCCTCTAATTGAAACCCTCAAGTAAAATTCAAAGGCATTGCCCTTGTCACATTTAAAACAGCTTTAAAACATAAGTTTCATCTAAATAACTTTCTCCTGAAAGAGATACAATGCCTTTCTTAAGAAGCAAGACTAAATCACAATTTCCTCTTTAATAATTCATTTCAAAAGTATGAATCATCTCTTTCTTGATAATTCAAATAAAATAGTAGAAGTCTTTAACTCATCATTTTCCAGACAACATTCAATAAAGACTCGAATTTTATAGAAATTTCGGCAGCACCTCCCCTAAAACTTGGACTTTGCCACCCGGTTCGATTCCCAACTAAACCGTTTCACAATCCTTTTCAACAGTCCAAATTTCAAAATCAGTCCAAGGCAAGCCAAAATCCAACAGTCATCTCAATTCCATATTTCAAGAAAACCGTTTCAAAATCAAATCATTATCATCCAAATAAACTCATTTCTAAAGCTTTAAAGAAACGGTTCAGCAACAATCATTTATCAAACCAGATCATTTAAAGCAAACCAGGCTGAATTCAAGAGTGCATTCAACTTTTCACATCATCAAGATAATTAACTCAATTCAAATCGATCCTTAACGGATTAAACTCAGATTTCAAATCTTTAAAGAATCAACTTCAAAACATTACATTTCACAGAGCCGCACAACAATTCAGCCAAACAAATATCCATAGCCATTCGAGACAATCAAATAATACATAATGCTGATACAATCACCAAATACACAATGTCTCACATCAGTATCCATATGTAATAATTCCAATACATAAAACATAATTTTTGGAAAAGCGCCCCCTACCTCAAAACGCAAATCCATAACCCAAACGTCTCACAGAGGTTTTTCCGCCTCAACTCGAAATCACCAGCAACCAAAACCTCGGCTCCAAGCCAATTTCATAATAACCATAGCAACACTAATCACAACATACAATAATCAGGACTCGATTCCACGTTATCAAAACTCATATTCATTAACCAAACACAACCGAATACTAACGCGAGGCTTTTCGAAATATAATTTACTTACTGAACTAGCAAAACGAAGCAGGCGCAGCTCCATATCAACCCGGCAGCAACTCCGTTGGCCACCTCAAGCGACAGTGGCGGCGAAAAACCCCGACAACTGCGACTGCACGACAACGTCATGATGATAAAAACCCAGGAATAGAAAGGAATGAAGACCAAATGCAAGGACCCTTACCAGCAGTGGTTTTCCGGTGACTAAGCTGCATTCTCCGGCGGCAGAGACGGCAGAGCAGCTCGGAGCGGCCAACAGCAGTGGCGGCGCTAACCCAGCACCAACATCCACCACCGTCACCACCTTCCTCTCCGATCAGATCCAACGGCCGCAACTCAGCCGCAGCAACAATGAAACGGTAGCAAAAGGATCAACCCCAACCCGCGATGATGGCTCTCCGGCGCAACACCAGCCACAACAGGAACGGCGGCGGTGAGCCCCCAACAGCGGTGAGTTTCCTGGCGATAGAACAAGCAGAACTGGCGACGACAAGGAGGCTCGGCGACGGCGACCCAAGCGGCGATGGTCTCCCCTGTCGCGCTCTCCCTCTCTCTGCGGTGCAGACTCCCATCTCCCTCTCTCTTCGTGCTCGCCATCAGAGGCAAGATGGTGGCGACTCAGCAAGGATGAGCTCCTCTAGTTCGGTGACAAAGGCGTGGCTCAGGCTCCAGGGACCGGACGGCAATGGCGGCGACGGCACGGCTCAGCAATCGCATGGTGACGATGCGAACAGATCCTTCTCCCTTCGGCTAGCAACGGCGGCGACGCTCCTCGCGGTTCTGGCAACGAGGATGACGGCGTATCTCTCTCTCTCCACACGTGGTGAACTCCTCTCCTTCTCCCTCAAATTCGTTTCTTCCTTCCTTCATCTTGCAGCTGCTGCTGTGGTAGTTTTGGTTTGAGAAAAGGGGAAAAGCAAAATTGTGTTGCTGCTGCTAGGTTGGGTGAGGAGGAAACCGGGTCGAGTACGGGTTACTGGGTTAGGGTTTCATTTTGAAAATTAGGGTTAAGGGCATTATGGTAATTTCACATAAACTTGGGAATAATATAATAATTGAAACCCAATGTAAATCCAACACTAATTGTATATGGAAAAATACTATTTGCTCATCAATTTTACAAATTATTTTCAATAAAATGCCTAAATCTAAAAATTAGAAATAATATAATTAATTTTTTATTTTCCAAAATAGCAGTATTAATATTTAAAATATAATTATTTAATCCAAATCATATAGAAATCCTTATTATTTCACAACTACCAACTTTAAAATTTGAATATAGAAAATAATCCAATAATTATAAAATTGGATAATAATCTCAATTTATTTCAAATTCAATAAATTAAAACTTACTTTAAATTTCTTTAATAGAGAAATTTCTGAAATTAAAACTACAAAAACACTGAATTTGAAATTAGCTAATGATAGCCCTTTTTCAAAAGTTCTGGGTCTTACACATACAGCTTGCCATGGAAGGAGCCTTGCGTGCGTGAAGAAGAAGGCAGTCGGAAAGCAGAGATTCAGAAGACAGAGCATCTCCAAAACCTCAACCTGTTCTTCATTACTGCATAACAAGTATTAATTAATCCATGTTCTTTTACTCATTCCAATTAAAACTGAGAATTATTATTGATATCCTGACTAAGAGTTACAAGATAACCATAGCTTGCTTCAAGCCAACAATCTCCGTGGGATCAACCCTTACTCACGTAGGGTGTGTGTGGTTGAAGGAATTATAAATAATTCCTAGGAATTTTAAGATAGGAATATCATATTTCTATGTTTGGTTCAAAGTTTGAAAAGCTATTTCTAAACAAATTTGATTTCCGGGATTCAAAATACCATTATTTTAATTCTCACCTTCTCCTTGGGTATCTTTGATTCCCATGGGAATGGAATATTTATAACAAAGTAATACTTGAACCATACACACCCGTAAGGTATTGCTTGGACGACCCAGTGCACTTGTTGGTTAGTTGTGCAGAATTGTAAAAGTGTGATTGTGATTTCGTGGACTAATTCCCAAAATTAAAAACATACTATTTATTTTTTATTTAATGATTTTTTTATTTATACTACCAGTATATATTGATCGATTACTAAATAATTTTTTTATTCGTAGGATATTTTTATTTGTTTTGTTTAAATAACTTTAAATCTTTCCTTATTTAAGTATACATATATATTAAGTCATATATATTAATTATTTTTTATTTTTTGATTATAAATATTTTTTTTAGCCTACAATCATTCAATAATTTTATTATTCTATTAATACCATACGCATAATAATATTCATAAATCATACTAATTTCCGTATTTATTTATATGTATATATATCAATTGTTTAGTTAATATTTTTTTATTTTTATAATATATTTATTTTGTTAAATAATTCTAAATACTTCTTTATGTAGTTTATATATATTAATTGTATGTAAATATATTTAAATCGCATATATTAATTATTTTCTGAGCCTACAATCATTCGATAATTTTTTTATTCTTTATTATTAATATCATCATATGTGTAATTTTCATAAATTATAATAATTTTTTTATTAAATAATTTTAAATATTTGTTTATTTGTATATATTAATTGTACATATAAAAATTTTAAGTCACATATATTAATTATTTTTTTTATAATTATATATATATATATATATATGATTATTTTTTATTCTACAATTGAGTAATAATTTTTTATTTTTTTATATCCATTCATATTCTCCAATTCCTTTTTATATGCGTGATTAACAATTTTTTTAAACGGTGATATTTTAAATTTTTTTTACATATTTTTATATATTTGCAAGAAAGCATTCTTTTTCCTTTTTCACGCCCCAATCTTAATTAATCAATCTTGTATCCATACAATATAATTAAAATTTTAATCATTCTAATCTGTTGATGAATTATATTTCTCTTAATAATTGCATTACTAATCTGAAATAAAAAAAAAGGTGATACATATATCTAAAAAAGAAAACAAACTTAAAAATTAAAAAAAAAAAAGAAAAAATTTCATATTAAAAAGTTTAAAAATAACATATCCAAAAAGAATAATCATAATATATAAATTGAGACAACAATTTAAATTTTCATAAAACTAATTTAATCAAATACTACCAATATTAGAACTAAATTATTTAAATAATATTTAATCTATTCTAATCCTTAGATATGTATAGATTAGAGTCAATCTCGTAACACCCAACCGAAATAACATCATAAGATCGAACATTTAGAATCCGTACAAATTTAGACTATCTTCTTGTTAAAATTGTCAAACTAAATTGACTTTTATTCTCCTCAATGACATTGCATTAATGCACCAGAAGGCTGGTAGTTTCTGAAAAAAAATCAAATATGTTATAAAATTATTTTTAATACAAAAAGCTTAAGAAAAAAAAATTTAAATATAGTACCAATCTTTGAATTGCGTCTTCACAGTTGACACGAATTTTTCAAAATTGAACCTAAATTGAGGAAATTCAATCTCATTATATGCTTCACTTCGAATATTTTCGAACAAACGTAGAAAATTTGGAGGGGATATAATTTGAACTTGACTTATAAAGCTCCTTAGAAACAATTTTCCAATCAAAGAAGAATAACAGATTAGAAAAAAAAGAATGCTTTGATTCTTAGATTTAGACTCACTAACAAAAAAGAAACACTATAAAAGAAACACTATATATAGCCTTTAGTAGTACAAAAATAATTATAGAAATTAATTATTACAATATCAATTTACCATTATGAACGTTAGTATCATATTTATGGCAATTAGAATTATAAATTTATGTTTAATTTTTTATATAATTATAATTAAGATATTTTTTAAATTAGTATAATTTTATATTATTCATTAAATGCTAATTATAATATAAGTCTAATAAATATATTTTTTATTAATTTTATTTAAATTATATAATTTTATCATATCATGATTAGAATCATTAGCTTCTATCATAATAAGAGAAATTTCGGACAATAAATAAGAATATTATACCTGATATACACAAATTAAAATAGAAATATATGTCTTAAAATTTAGAAATATAAATTCTATTATATCTTCCTAAACAAACTTAAACAACTCTACACTAATAGTCTGTGTCATGTCGTGTTTTTCAAGACTTATATTTAGGAACATATAGAATTTTAATAATAATACAGGGGTAATTGAAATAGTTTAGGGTTTTTTAAGTTATTATTATTATTATTATTATTATTATTATTATTATTATTATTATTATTATTATTGGATGATGAATAAGAATTAGAATTATATCAATATTTTTAAAATTAATATCATTAAAATGACTAAAAATATTTAAAATTAATGTGCGTTATTGATATCATAAAATTTGATCATTTTATGATTAGATTCAAATATTCTTATCATGATTACCACCGCCGGTGCAATTATCATATCATTATCATATATTATTATTATTATTATTATTATTATTATTATTATTATTATTATTATTATTATTATTATTAAAAGTATTTTTAATTGATAATTGATAAGTAGTTTAATAATACATTAAATATTAATGTGATATAATTATAATGAAGATATGTTCTTAAATTAGTATAATTATGTATTATTCATTAAACATTAATTATAATATAATTATAATAAAGATATTTTTTATAAAATAATTTATAATAGAGAATAGGAAAGTTCATTTTGGAAGGAAAACAGAGTCACGAGGGATCGACACCTCACCTTCATTAGTTGAGAAAAAACCCAATTTTAGTATATTAAGTAGATAGATAGATAGATAGATAGATAGATAGATAGATAGATAGATAATAATAATAATAATAATAATAATAATAATAATAATAATAATAATAATAATAATAATAATAATAATAATAATAATCTACTTAATCTATTAAAATTAAATTTTTTTCTAACTAATAAAGGTGAGATATCATCTCCTCATGAATTTTTCCTCCAAAATAAAAATGTTATTCTTTAATATATTTATATATATATTATTTATCAATTTTTTTATTTATGTCTCACATTTGTTAAAGATTTCTTTCTAATTATTGTTATTTAATTTACTTATTTTAGGTATTAATTATTAATAAGTCTCTACAATTATTTTTCAATTATTAATATTATTGGTATATTAGTATATTTTTAGAAATATTGGAGGTGAGATGTCAATTTCTCATGAATTTTTTCTCTCTAAAATAAAAGCACTATTTTTAATATATTTATATTTACTTTCTTCTCAATATATTTTAAGAAAATATCTTTTTTATAATTATATAAAATTAATATTTAATATATTATTATATTAATTATCAATCATTAAATATTTTTAATCATTCTAATTATTAAATTAATTTATATAATTCTAATTCTCAATCATTATGTAAGTTGATACACACGTTGATACTAATTATTATATTAATGGTATAATACTAATTATCAATCATTAATATTTTTTAATTATTATTTTTAATCAAGCATAATTAGTGACAAATTGATACATACATTAATAGTGACAAATTGATATTGATATTAATTAATTAATAATAATAATAATAGAAAATGTCTAAACAGCATATACTTTATATTTTAAAAAAGCAAAATGTATTTTTAAAAGGATTAAGATATCAATAATTAAAAATAAAAAAATAAACATAATTCTATAATTTTAATTGCCATAAATATGATAGTAATATTGATAGTGATAAATTGATATTAATATCAATAATTAATTTCTATAATTATTTTTATACTACTAAAGATTATTTATGGTGTTTCTTTTGCAGTTCGTGAGTCTAAATCTAAGAGCTAAAGCATTCTTTTTTTTCTAATTTGTTATTCTTCTTAGATTGAGCAATTGTTTTCGAGAAGCTTTGTAGGTCAAGTTCAAGTCTCATTCCCTCCACGCTTTCTATGTTTGCCCAAAAATATTTGAAGTGGAGCATATAATGAGATTGAATTTTCTCAATTTAGGTGTAGTTTTGGAAAATTCGTGTCAAATTTGAAGATGCAATTCAAAGATTGGTACTATATTTAAATTTTCTTCTCTTAAACTTTTTGTATTAAAAATAATTTTATAACATATTGTGAGATTTTCAGAAACTACCGGACTTCTGGTGCATCAATGCAATGCCATTAAGAAAAATAAAGGTCAATTTAGTTTGACAATTTTAACAAGAAGATGGTCTGAATTTGTACGGATTCTAAATGTTCGATTTTATGATGTTATTTCGGTTAGTTGTCGTTACTAGAATAACTCTAATCTATACGTATTTAAGGACTATAATAGATTAAATATTATTTAAATAGTTTAATTCTAATATTAGTATTGATTAAATTAGTTTTAGAAAAATTTAAATTGTTACCTCAATTTATATATTATGACTGTTCTCTTTGGATATGTTATTTATAAATTTTTTTAATATGAAATTTATTTCTTTTTTTCGATTTTTAAGTTTATTTTTGTAAGACCCAGAACCTTTGAAAAGTCTTATTATGATCAAGTCTCAAATCATATGGTTATTTATAACCTTAATTTCAGAAATTATTTTATTAAAGATAATTAAGGTAATTATTATCCAATTTTATAATTATTGGATTATTTTCTATATTCAGAGTATAAAGTTGGTAGTTGTGAAATAATAAGGATTTCTATATGATTTGAATTAAATAAGTAATATTTTCAATATTAATACTGCTACCTTGGAAAATAAGGGATTTAATTATATTACTCCTAATTATTTGATTTGGACATTTTATTGAAAATAATTTATAAAATTGATGAGCAAATAGTATTTTTATACATTATTATTAATGGATTAGAATTTATTTCCAATTATTATAATATCCCTATTTTTATTTGAAATTACTAAAATACCCCTAACCCTAGTTTTAAAAAAAAAATGAAACCCTAAACCCTTCATCCCAGCAGCCAAACCCTTACCCTGTTTTCCCTTTCACCCACGGACAGCACACACGGTTTCCTTTTCTTTTCCATAGAAGAAGGAAAACAGAAATGGAGAGAGGGGGAAGCTGGGATGCGGACTGCCGAACGAAGAGAAGGGAAGGACGGCGCCGGCGGGCGTCACTGCCGCCGCGCCGCCGTGTTACACCGGGGAGAGTGAGCTTGAGAAGGGAGATCGGGCAGAGAGGGAAGGGCTGCGCTGTGACCCACACCTCGTCGCCGCTCGCGCCGCCGACTAGCTCGCCGCTGCCTCTGTTCGTCACACCATCACTCCTAGCCGCGCCATCGCCGAGGAGTCATCGCTGTCGAGGGAGCCCAGAGGAGAGAAACTGCGCGACATTGAGGGAGGAGAGCACGGGCCAGTGACGCGAGGAGCACGACCCGTTGCGCCGCCGTGTGGTAACGCCGTCGTCCTCACCGTGCCGCCATCACCTTTGCCACCGAGATAGTCGCCGTCATTTACGGTAGAGCAGAGAGGGAGAGCTCGGGAGCAGAGCAGATGCGAGAGATCTGGGGCTGAGCTGGGAGTCCAGCCACCGCACCCGGCCGTGCTTGCGTCGCCGGCGCCGCCTCCGTTGGAACCGCCGTGCTGCGCGAAGCTAACGCTTCCTCCGTCGGAAAAAGCCGCCATTAGAACCATTACTGATTCGGTGAGCTTTTCCCCTGTTTCTGGTTCTGTCACAGCCATTCCTGGAGAAGAAATCAGTAGTGCCGCCGTGCCTGGCCGCCGGAAAATGCCATTTACCGTCACCGGAATACACTGCCGGTAAGGTCTTGTTAATGGATTCTGTTTCCTTTGAATTTCAAGAATACCATAGTCACGGCTTGTTGCTGCAGTGGTCATCTGAGTCGCGTGGAGGGAGGAAGAGCCGCTGGGTGTCGCCGCACCTTGCCTCCGCCGCCGAAAATAGCCGTTGAGTCCTCAGTATCGGGTCATGTATCCATGCTTGCCTTCCGTGCTCGATGTTCGCAGCTGCCTTTGTCATTTCAGTAAGTATGTTTTGGAAAGCCTCGTGTTAGTATTTCGTTGTGTTTGGTTAATGAATGTGAATTTTAGTAACGTGGGGTCGAGTCCTGATTATTATATGTTGCGAATAGTGTTGCGATGGTTATTGTGAAAGTGGCTGGGAGCTGAGGTTTTGGTTGCCGTCAGTCTGGGTTGAGGCGGAAAGGACCCTGTGAGGCATTTGGGTTATGGATTTGCGTTTTGAGGTAGGGGCGCTTTCCAAAAACTATAGTTTATTATTGGAATTATTACATATGGGTACTGATGTGAGATATTGTGTATTTGGTGATTGTATCTGCCTTATGTATTATTTGATTGACTCGAATGACTATGGATGTTGGTTTGGCCGAATTGTTGTGTGGCTTGTGAAATGTAATGTTTGAAGTTGATTCTTTAAAGATTTGAAATGAGTTTAATCCGTTGGGGATTGGTTTGAATTGAGTCAATTATTTTGATGATGTGGAAGATAGAATACTCTTGAAATTCAGCCTGGGTTGCTTTAATTGATTTGGTTTTGATAAATGATTTATTGCTGAACCGATTCTTTAAAGCTTTAGAAATGAGTTAAATCGGTTGATGTTGAGTTGATTTTTGAAATGGTTTTTCTTGAGATAAGCCACTGAGGCGACTGTTGGATTTAGCTTGCTTTTGAATTGATTTCTGTTTTTGAGCTGCTGAAAAGGAATGAGAAACGGTTTAGTTGGGACCCGAACCGGGTGCCTAAAGTCCAAGTTTTATGGGAGGTGCTGCCAAAATTTCTATAGAATCCGAGTCCTTATTTGAAATGTTAATTGGGGAATTTTGAGTTTAATGCCTTTCCTATCTATTTTGAGGATTGTGACATTATGGCTTCTCTATTACCTTTACTTAGAACAATTAAGAAAGCAATGAAGTTATGCTTTGAAAGAATTATTGAAAAGAGAATCATGATTTATCCTTATTTTCCAAGAAGAACAGTATGTCTTTGGGTACAAGTCATTTGAAAGAGAATTTTGCTTTGAGGCTGTTTTAAAAGGTAAAACGGGTTTATGTTTTTCTCTATTAAACACAAAGATTGTCCCTTGGGAGAGTTTTCGTGATTTTAAAAGGAATTGGATTTCGATTGATGAGCCTCATTATTTTGACGTTTTAAATAAGATTCAAAGTATCTTTTGAACTCTAGTTTAACACAACAAAAATGATTCTCTTATCAGTTTGAAACGCTTCAGATTTAGTTATGGAATTGAAGCCGGTTTTGTTTAAGTAAAGGAAATGGTTTTTGAAAGAAGTAAAGATTACGTGACTCGGTTTGGCTTAGATCCTATTTTCTTACTCAAATCAGAAAGCCAATGTTTTAATGATTTTAAATGAATTTGGTGAAATGAGATATGTTATTCTCCCCTAAAGACTTGGGACTCTGCCGAGAAACTTTTGTTATAAAATCCCATTGTTGGATGGGTGATTTTGAATATCTCAAAGAGGCTTTTAACTTGCCATGATTATGGAAGTTTTGGAAAGAGGATGCCGAGAGTGGCATTGTTTTGAAAGGAGAATTTACCTTGAGTAAAAGTGGCTTATGAGCCTGAGATGATTTGAGAAATGAGATCTTTAAAGCCAAGGCTGAAAAGAGTTGAAACTTGATTTCAAAGTGAATTGAGTCGAGAAAATGATTTATGGCTTAAATGCCGATTTCATGAATTTGATGATTTTGAATGTGGAAGTGTTGTTTTATTGAGAGCCGGAATGGCTGTGTATGTTTATACATATTGATTGGTTCTGGATTGAACCGTGAGCCGGAATGGCTGTGTATGATATGAATATTGGCTGGTTCTAGAATGAACCGTGAGCCGGATGGCTGAGATGGATGTTGATCCATGGATGAGATTGATTGCATGTTTATGCTGAATCATTGATAAATGTGAATGTTGCACTTCCACTATCTGAGATACGAGTTTCCCTGGGTAGTAGCAGTGGCTAGCCACCACGTGCTCCAGGTTGAGACTTGATACTCTGTTGACCCTATGTCGTAAGTGTGGCCGGGCACTGTGAAAGGCCCGGATGAGCTCGCCCCCATAAATATTCACCAGTGCGGGTGATGGATATGGATCATGATTATGATCAAGTTTATGATGAGTATAACTCGAGTTGGGGATGCACGACAGAGGGACAGTCCAATGGTTAGCTACCAGGACTTGTCGGGTTGGCTCTATAACCGACAGATGATATCATCAGCCACTAGGGACAGGCATGCATCATATGCATTTATGTGACATTGTTTGGGTGTGCATATTATACTTGGTTTGCCTATGTGATTAATTGCTAATTGTTCTACTTGTAATAACTGTTCGTTTGTGTTTGCATCTTCCTATTTGTGTTTGCTATTGGGACTCTGTTGGACTGTGGTGATTGGTTGATGGTTGGATTGTTTGGGCCTAGGGCCGTGGTTGGAATGAGATGAACCGATGGTTGATTTTGGTTTTGTGTTTCTGGTTTGGAATAAAATATGAAAGGCTATTTTGGTTCAGCATAGATAAACCGTTTTGAAAGGCTTTTGAGTTTTTGAGAATTGAACTGTTCCTCTTTCAGAAAAGATTTCCGATTTCCTCTTTTATTGTAAACCGTTGTTTTTGAAAAGAGGCATAAGACGGTTATTAATCACTGGTACGGTTTATCTTCATGTATCCTATTACAGTAATTCCCAAAAACCCTCTACTGAGAACCCTTTCGAGGATGATGTTCTCACCCCCCTACATTTTTCCCCTTTCAGGATATGGGCGCAGAAGTTACGAAGAGCTTATTTAATTGTTGTTGTGATGCTCTATATTGTTTTAGTTATGGTTTATTGTACCCTCGCCTTTATCTTGATATAATTTGTAAGAGGGATAGGAATTGTATTGGATTATGTTTGTAATATTATTTATATATATGTATGTATATATATGGATGTACTCTTTATGAGTTTTTGTAAGTTGTATGGTATTTATGGATGTACGTTATCGAACGAAAGTATTTTTGGGAGCGGTATCACGGTTTAAAGTTTTAAACAGGCTCATATTTTAGTATTAAATAGTATAAGTGTCGTCGTAATGTCCGAGCTATCAGAGTTACGCAGCCGGAAGCGTGAGCTTTGGTAGTTAGGGTGTTACATTATGGTATCAGAGCAGTTCTTCCTGTAGAGCCTGAGGAATGGACTGACTATGCTTCAGTTGCATACTCTGAGCGTTTGTCATGTATTAGGTCTTGTCGAATGACGAGAATTAGAGCTTTATGCACATGACAGTCTATTGATTAACGCTGTTAGTCTTGCATTGCATAATTCCTGATATTAAGTTCGGCCGGCTTAATACTAGTGAAATATGTATATGAAAGCACTGATGGGTTATCATAGATGAAATCCTAGTTTTGAGTAAAGCGAATCGCGGGTTTTGGAAAAGTTGGAAACTACTTCTCGAGGCTATTCAGTTGTGTGTCTTGAATTCTGTTCGAGTTGACATGTTCTTTCATATCCTAACTTGAAGTTCTTATTTGCTAGACCTTTTGAAGAGTAATTTGATGTCTTCACTCTATTCCTCTATCCATATGTATTCTTGTTTGACCTTAAGTGCATATGCTGGTTTAAGATCTTTGTTGCATCTATCTTCCTCTGTTTGAGTTCTTCTTGATTCAAGTATTCTTTGATATGGTCTTGAACCTGTCTTAATGTGCTGTGACTTTTAACTCCGGATTCTGAGTCCATTCTTTGAGAAATTGTTGATTCAGTTTTTCTCTTACTTGACAGTGATCACAGCCAATTTTGAGATTTTATAAATTGCTGTTGATTAGATATATGCTTTTCTATATATGAGACTTTGAAATTATTTATACAGTTTAACAACTATTTCTTTCTAATACTTTGCCTGTACTTTTACTGGTTTACGCAATTGTACTTATTTTAAAAGTAAATTTTGACCTTCTAGTAATTTTACTATAGTTCCAATGGACATCTTTATTTGATTGTGTATTTGGATATTTTCTGAAATACTGGAAAGAAAGAATTTTTCGCTTTCATTCCGGTTGAGTTTCATTTGATAAACTTTACTTAATTCATTTTGATTTGAGTTTGATTTAGCATACTACATGGTTTATGCTATTGTTGTTCTTTTGAAAATGTTGGACTCATAGCTTTCTTCTTATGATCAGACTCACTCCTTCTTAAGCTTTTCACCTCTATGACTGTCATACATGATTCTATTTTTAACTAATCTTTTACATCTTGTGAAATTACCATTGATCTTGGTTTGTCCTCTCTTGTGAATCTCATTCGTATGTGAGTCAGTTTGATTCGTTTCAAATTAGTGCATTGTTTATTCTCTCATTTTCTCTACAAGAATTTTTAGTTAAAGATTTACCTTTGAGAAATTACTAATGATTAAGTTGTCTTTTCCTATGACTTTTGTATCTTTTTGGATCAATTGAAAGCTTGTTTGATGACTCATGCCTAGTGAATCTTGTTTGGACTACTTTGGTTTAAGATCCTTTCTTGCAAGGCTGGACTCCTTTTTAGTACATCTTAAACTTCTTGAATGTTCTTCTGAGATGGTGATTTCAAGAACACTTTTGGAGTCTTGTTTTGAACCTTTTAAAGAAGTTTTGAATTCTCCTTGACGAAATATTAAACGGAATTTACTTTCTGTTGTTTGATTGAGATTAAAACCATTGTCCAATTTTGACGAAATTAATTTAAAGTTGGCATGCGCCATTTTAAATGAAGTTTTGGAAAGCTTCCTTATTTAGTGGAAACCGGTTTGTTTGTAACACACCACTTACTTCCTTACCAGATTGTGTGCAAATTTTTACCTTGGAGTTTCTTTTCTAAAAGGAGTTTAATTTTCTCTTTCATCCTTGCTACGGATGTTATACACGCTTGTTTGAATATGAACCTTGAGAATTTTTGAACAAGCCTTTGATTTCTCTCCCGAGTTTTATGAACTGCTTTTGGTTAAGTTGTGCATCTAATTACCTTTCTAAAATATTTGAAGAAATATTTTAGCCTTTAGCCAAACCCGTGTGCACCTTGTTTATAGAACTCTACAAAATCTACTTCAACATGAACTTGCATTAAAGCAAAGTCACGATTATGCTTTTGTTACTCTCTTGAAGAATGTTGTTTAACTTCTCTTTCAGACTACGAAGTGATATTTTTACACGCTTTCGATTCTTTTAAGGACAATGTATTCGGAAGTATTTTAATTATGCTCTTGAGTTCTGTGAGCTTTGTCTTGGGTCTGAGATATCCTTTTCTGTAAACCTCATGCTTCCTCGACTCAACTTGAGTTTGTTTCAAACTGATGTGCTGGTTTTCTTCTTATTGATCCTATTGAACTTCTTTGATCTAAGGGTTATCTTTGAAGTTGTCAATTGAATTGTGTCTAGCAAACTTCATTGCTTGAACATCCTTGTTTATCTGGAATTGGATATATTCTTTCAAATCTATGAGTATTGTCTTTGACAATTGTCTCTCCTTTCTAAGATCTTGTATCCTTCTGAGTAGACTCGAGAATTGTTTGATATCACGTGGGACTTGTAGACGTAGTGACGTGATGTGTTAGTTCTTTAAAACGTGATATGTATATACGGGAGTTGAAACGGTAGGTGTGCAACGTTATGAGTTGTGGATGTTTTGTTCCTTGCGAACGGGCTTGCGGTTGTCAGGCTTGTGATCGGTTATGAGGTTGTAAAATGCTTGGTGGAGTTGGAAGGTTGAAGCTTGGAGGTTGACATGAGATTAGCGTGCGGATGTTAAGCACGTCGTTTTAACCCCAGCCTGTTTTATAGCCTTCGATGCCTTTCTTTTCTACCACATGTTGAACTATGTCACCTTTTACATTGAGCCTGTCTTGTAACGTTTACTTTACAATCACACTCCTATCTTTACATCCTTATGCTTATGACAATCAAAGTATTTGAAAATCGTATATATCATTATATTTTGAGATATTTTTGCTTCTTCCTTAAAAGTGTTCAAGGATGAACTGTTATGAGATTCTTTTGTTTTGTATCAATTTTCGAGGGCGAAAATTTTTATAAGGTGGGTAGAATGTAAGACCCAGAACCTTTGAAAAGTCTTATTATGATCAAGTCTCAAATCATATGGTTATTTATAGCCTTAATTTCAGAAATTATTTTATTAAAGATAATTAAGGTAATTATTATCCAATTTTATAATTATTGGATTATTTTCTATATTCAGAGTATAAAGTTGGTAGTTGTGAAATAATAAGGATTTCTATATGATTTGAATTAAATAAGTAATATTTTCAATATTAATACTGCTACCTTGGAAAATAAGGGATTTAATTATATTACTCCTAATTATTTGATTTGGACATTTTATTGAAAATAATTTATGAAATTGATGAGCAAATAGTATTTTTATACATTATTATTAATGGATTAGAATTTATTTCCAATTATTATAATATCCCTATTTTTATTTGAAATTACTAAAATACCCCTAACCCTAGTTTTAAAAAAAAATGAAACCCTAAACCCTTCATCCCAGCAGCCAAACCCTTACCCTGTTTTCCCTTTCACCCACAGACAGCACACACGGTTTCCTTTTCTTTTCCATAGAAGAAGGAAAACAGAAATGGAGAGAGGGGGAAGCTGGGATCCGGACTGCCGAACGAAGAGAAGGGAAGGACGGCGCCGGCGGGCGTCACTGCCGCCGCGCCGCCGTGTTACACCGGGGAGAGTGAGCTTGAGAAGGGAGATCGGGCAGAGAGGGAAGGGCTGCGCTGTGACCCACACCTCGTCGCCGCTCGCGCCGCCGACTAGCTCGCCGCTGCCTCTGTTCGTCACACCATCACTCCTAGCCGCGCCATCGCCGAGGAGTCATCGCTGTCGAGGGAGCCCAGAGGAGAGAAACTGCGCGACATTGAGGGAGGAGAGCACGGGCCAGTGACGCGAGGAGCACGACCCGTTGCGCCGCCGTGTGGTAATGCCGTCGTCCTCACCGTGCCGCCATCACCTTTGCCACCGAGACAGTCGCCGTCATTTACGGTAGAGCAGAGAGGGAGAGCTCGGGAGCAGAGCAGATGCGAGAGATCTGGGGCTGAGCTGGGAGTCCAGCCACCGCACCCGGCCGTGCTTGCGTCGCCGGCGCCGCCTCCGTTGGAACCGCCGTGCTGCGCGAAGCTAACGCTTCCTCCGTCGGAAAAAGCCGCCATTAGAACCATTACTGATTCGGTGAGCTTTTCCCCTGTTTCTGGTTCTGTCACAGCCATTCCTGGAGAAGAAATCAGTAGTGCCGCCGTGCCTGGCCGCCGGAAAATGCCATTTACCGTCACCGGAATACACTGCCGGTAAGGTCTTGTTAATGGATTCTGTTTCCTTTGAATTTCAAGAATACCATAGTCACGGCTTGTTGCTGCAGTGGTCATCTGAGTCGCGTGGAGGGAGGAAGAGCCGCTGGGTGTCGCCGCACCTTGCCTCCGCCGCCGAAAATAGCCGTTGAGTCCTCAGTATCGGGTCATGTATCCATGCTTGCCTTCCGTGCTCGATGTTCGCAGCTGCCTTTGTCATTTCAGTAAGTATGTTTTGGAAAGCCTCGTGTTAGTATTTCGTTGTGTTTGGTTAATGAATGTGAATTTTAGTAACGTGGGGTCGAGTCCTGATTATTATATGTTGCGAATAGTGTTGCGATGGTTATTGTGAAAGTGGCTGGGAGCTGAGGTTTTGGTTGCCGTCAGTCTGGGTTGAGGCGGAAAGGACCCTGTGAGGCATTTGGGTTATGGATTTGCGTTTTGAGGTAGGGGCGCTTTCCAAAAACTATAGTTTATTATTGGAATTATTACATATGGGTACTGATGTGAGATATTGTGTATTTGGTGATTGTATCTGCCTTATGTATTATTTGATTGACTCGAATGACTATGGATGTTGGTTTGGCCGAATTGTTGTGTGGCTTGTGAAATGTAATGTTTGAAGTTGATTCTTTAAAGATTTGAAATGAGTTTAATCCGTTGGGGATTGGTTTGAATTGAGTCAATTATTTTGATGATGTGGAAGATAGAATACTCTTGAAATTCAGCCTGGGTTGCTTTAATTGATTTGGTTTTGATAAATGATTTATTGCTGAACCGATTCTTTAAAGCTTTAGAAATGAGTTAAATCGGTTGATGTTGAGTTGATTTTTGAAATGGTTTTTCTTGAGATAAGCCACTGAGGCGACTGTTGGATTTAGCTTGCTTTTGAATTGATTTCTGTTTTTGAGCTGCTGAAAAGGAATGAGAAACGGTTTAGTTGGGACCCGAACCGGGTGCCTAAAGTCCAAGTTTTAGGGGAGGTGCTGCCAAAATTTCTATAGAATCCGAGTCCTTATTTGAAATGTTAATTGGGGAATTTTGAGTTTAATGCCTTTCCTATCTATTTTGAGGATTGTGACATTATGGCTTCTCTATTACCTTTACTTAGAACAATTAAGAAAGCAATGAAGTTATGCTTTGAAAGAATTATTGAAAAGAGAATCATGATTTATCCTTATTTTCCAAGAAGAACAGTATGTCTTTGGGTACAAGTCATTTGAAAGAGAATTTTGCTTTGAGGCTGTTTTAAAAGGTAAAACGGGTTTATGTTTTTCTCTATTAAACACAAAGATTGTCCCTTGGGAGAGTTTTCGTGATTTTAAAAGGAATTGGATTTCGATTGATGAGCCTCATTATTTTGACGTTTTAAATAAGATTCAAAGTATCTTTTGAACTCTAGTTTAACACAACAAAAATGATTCTCTTATCAGTTTGAAACGCTTCAGATTTAGTTATGGAATTGAAGCCGGTTTTGTTTAAGTAAAGGAAATGGTTTTTGAAAGAAGTAAAGATTACGTGACTCGGTTTGGCTTAGATCCTATTTTCTTACTCAAATCAGAAAGCCAATGTTTTAATGATTTTAAATGAATTTGGTGAAATGAGATATGTTATTCTCCCCTAAAGACTTGGGACTCTGCCGAGAAACTTTTGTTATAAAATCCCATTGTTGGATGGGTGATTTTGAATATCTCAAAGAGGCTTTTAACTTGCCATGATTATGGAAGTTTTGGAAAGAGGATGCCGAGAGTGGCATTGTTTTGAAAGGAGAATTTACCTTGAGTAAAAGTGGCTTATGAGCCTGAGATGATTTGAGAAATGAGATCTTTAAAGCCAAGGCTGAAAAGAGTTGAAACTTGATTTCAAAGTGAATTGAGTCGAGAAAATGATTTATGGCTTAAATGCCGATTTCATGAATTTGATGATTTTGAATGTGGAAGTGTTGTTTTATTGAGAGCCGGAATGGCTGTGTATGTTTATACATATTGATTGGTTCTGGATTGAACCGTGAGCCGGAATGGCTGTGTATGATATGAATATTGGCTGGTTCTAGAATGAACCGTGAGCCGGATGGCTGAGATGGATGTTGATCCATGGATGAGATTGATTGCATGTTTATGCTGAATCATTGATAAATGTGAATGTTGCACTTCCACTATCTGAGATACGAGTTTCCCTGGGTAGTAGCAGTGGCTAGCCACCACGTGCTCCAGGTTGAGACTTGATACTCTGTTGACCCTATGTCGTAAGTGTGGCCGGGCACTGTGAAAGGCCCGGATGAGCTCGCCCCCATAAATATTCACCAGTGCGGGTGATGGATATGGATCATGATTATGATCAAGTTTATGATGAGTATAACTCGAGTTGGGGATGCACGACAGAGGGACAGTCCAATGGTTAGCTACCAGGACTTGTCGGGTTGGCTCTATAACCGACAGATGATATCATCAGCCACTAGGGACAGGCATGCATCATATGCATTTATGTGACATTGTTTGGGTGTGCATATTATACTTGGTTTGCCTATGTGATTAATTGCTAATTGTTCTACTTGTAATAACTGTTCGTTTGTGTTTGCATCTTCCTATTTGTGTTTGCTATTGGGACTCTGTTGGACTGTGGTGATTGGTTGATGGTTGGATTGTTTGGGCCTAGGGCCGTGGTTGGAATGAGATGAACCGATGGTTGATTTTGGTTTTGTGTTTCTGGTTTGGAATAAAATATGAAAGGCTATTTTGGTTCAGCATAGATAAACCGTTTTGAAAGGCTTTTGAGTTTTTGAGAATTGAACTGTTCCTCTTTCAGAAAAGATTTCCGATTTCCTCTTTTATTGTAAACCGTTGTTTTTGAAAAGAGGCATAAGACGGTTATTAATCACTGGTACGGTTTATCTTCATGTATCCTATTACAGTAATTCCCAAAAACCCTCTACTGAGAACCCTTTCGAGGATGATGTTCTCACCCCCCTACATTTTTCCCCTTTCAGGATATGGGCGCAGAAGTTACGAAGAGCTTATTTAATTGTTGTTGTGATGCTCTATATTGTTTTAGTTATGGTTTATTGTACCCTCGCCTTTATCTTGATATAATTTGTAAGAGGGATAGGAATTGTATTGGATTATGTTTGTAATATTATTTATATATATGTATGTATATATATGGATGTACTCTTTATGAGTTTTTGTAAGTTGTATGGTATTTATGGATGTACGTTATCGAACGAAAGTATTTTTGGGAGCGGTATCACGGTTTAAAGTTTTAAACAGGCTCATATTTTAGTATTAAATAGTATAAGTGTCGTCGTAATGTCCGAGCTATCAGAGTTACGCAGCCGGAAGCGTGAGCTTTGGTAGTTAGGGTGTTACAATTTTTTTCTTGCATATATGTATTACCTTTTTTTATTTCAGATTAGTAATACAATTATTAAGATAATTGTAATTCATCAATAGATTAGAGTGATTAAAAGTTTAATTATATTGTGTGGACACAAGATTGATTAATTAAGATTAAAGCGTGAAAAAAGAAAAAGAGTCACAATATGTGATTTTGCTTTTCTTACTAATATATGAAAATACGTAAAAGAAAAGAAAAATTCAAACATCACCATTTAAAATAAAAATGGTTAATCATGCGTGTGAAAGTAGATTGAAAAATATGCATTGATATAAAAAAATAAAAAATTATTGTACGATTGTAGAATAAAAAATAATCATATATATAAGAAAATAATCATAACAAAAAAATTAATATATGTGACTTAAATGTTTTTATGTACAATTAATATATATGTATATATAAACAAAAAATATTTAGAATTATTTAACAAAATTAATATATACGTATACATAAATAAAAAAATTACTAAAATTTATGAAGATTACACATACGATGACATTAATAATAAAGAATAAAAAAATTATCGAATGATTGTAGACTCAAAAAAAATAATTATGATCAGAAAATAATTAATATATGTAATTTAAATATATCTAGTTACAATTAATATATATGTATAAACTAAATAAGAAAATATTTAGAGTTATTTAATAAAATAAATATATTTTGAGAAAAAGAAAATTATTAACTAAACAATTAATATATACATATAAATAAATAAAAAAATTACTATTATTTATGAAAATTATTATGTGTATGATGGTATTAATGGAATAACAAAATCATTGAATGATTGTAGACTCAAAAAAAAATATTCATAATAAAAAAAATCAAAACATAATTAGAATAGGTGACTTAATATATATATACTTAAATAAGGAAAGATTTAAAATTATTTAAATAAATAAATAAATATATCCTACCAATAAAAAAATTATTGACTAAATGATCAATATATACCGGTAGAATAAATAAGAAAACCCGTAAATAAAAAAGAAATAGTACGTTTTTTATTTTAGGAATAAAACATAAATAATTATAATATAATAATTTGTTTAATTATTAATATTTATAATTGTTATTTTAATCATAAATTTAGAAAGAAAAAATAAGATTAACAAAAATGATTAATAACTATATTAGAGTTGTTACACTTAACACCAGATTAAGAAAAAGCGAATGCACATGTTATTTTTATTAATCAAATTATTATAATTCAAATTAATTTTAATAAAATAATTTAAAATTATAATTTCAACCTTATCATATGCATGGTACAAATTATTGAACAATTTATTATCACGTGCATGGCACGAGTTATTAATTAATTTTTCATATATTTTTTCTCCAAAATAAAAACACTATTTTTACCTATAATTATTATTCTTTATCAATTATTTTATTTAAACACTATTATTATTTATTAATTATTTTTATTTTTATTTCTCACATTTATTAAAAAAATTTCAATATTTTAGGTATTAATTATTATTATTTAATTAACTTATTTTAGGTATTTAATTATTAAAATTTTAGGTATTAATTAAACCCCAATTACGATATTAAGACCTTGAACATGATCTCAATTTAATTTTGGGCAACACCGAAAACAAATATATATATATGATATTTTAAGTATTAATTATTGTTATTTATTAACTTATTTTAGGTATTTAATTATTAAAATATTAGATATTAACTAGTGTATGTTCCCGTATACTGTACGGGATAATTAATAAAAATATATAAAATTTTTTTATTAAAAGAGATTAAACAAAAAATATATATAATAATTATTACTATAAATATTTTACAAAATTATAATTAAAATCAAAGTTTAATTATTTTTAATGTTAAAAATATTAAAAATAATTAGTATTTGTCTTAATTCATTTGGATTGGTTGAGTGGTCATCTCACCCGTCTACTTAAGTAAGTATTAGAGTTTCGAACTCCGCCTTATGTATGTAACAACTCATTGGCTAACGGCAGAGCCTTAATAAATTGAGCTTCAATCCGTTGAGGATTAGTTCTCGACCTGCCGAGTTGGAAAATACAGTGAAAAAAAATAGTATTTATTTTAAAAGTAGAATAATTCTCATTGATGATAGCAATACTTACGGAGATTTGTCTTTGTTAAAATTTAATTCTGACAGTTTTATTTACTGGTATCATATTCATTCAGAAAGTCAAACAATATGATCAACAGTTTTATGACATGATTTTTAAGCTTCTAAACTTATAAACTTATGTCATTACAAAAGCTATTATATTGATTAATATTTCTTGGTAATATTACCAAAATACCGTCGTTGAGTATATTAGTTTGTGTAAAAAGAAACTATAATAACTTTTGTTATTCAATATATAATTTATTCTATTAAAAAATAAATTAATATTCCTAGATTGGTAAATATATTTTTTTAGGAGTGTTCATGCATCGGATCTGATCCGCATATCTGTGGTGTTTATCCGAATCCGAGCAAAAAATTACGGATATGGACCCAATCCGCAATACTTTCGAATCGGATCGGATCAGATCCGCACACTAATCGGATCGGATTGCGGATTTGTGTTGGTATCCGCATATCCGATTCGCATATCTGCGTATCTGTAAAAATAAAGAAATAAATAAGTAAATATTCTTTTTATGTTTTATTTCAACTAATAATATCATATATGTTGTATTATTTTAATTTATTATTTAAGAAAAGTATGTTTAATATTATTTTAAGAGTAAATATATTTAAAAGAATAGAAAAAATGAATTTTATTGATGTGTTTTTAATAAAAATAAGCTTTTAAAAATATTTTTATATTTTGCAGATATATCCGATATCCGATCTGATCCGATCCGCAAATGTGCGGATCGGATCGGATCGGATCCAAGCTTAAAAACTACGGATATTGGATTCGATCTGATCCAATGATTTTAGTGCGGATCGGATCGAAATTTTGGCCATATCCGATCCGATCCAATCCGCGGTCACCTCTTTAATTTTTTCTATTTTTATATCATTTTATTTGACAATAATTACCATTAAAAAAATGAATGACTACACTATCTTATAATATGATATACAAAATAATTTTTTATTTCAAAATTAATTTTGGTTAGTGAAAAAAAATTCAAAATATTTTCTTACACAAATTTAAATTTAAATTTGAATTTAGAATTGATTAACAACTCACCTTTTTTAAAATTTTAATAACAAAAATAAAATTAGTTAGCTGCAAAATATTCAGCATTTAATAATTCAATCATTTAAATTTTAATTACCAAAAATTGAGTTAGAAATTAATTATAACTTAATAATCGATAATACATATATATATATATATATATATATATTAGTACACAAATAATAATATCTAACATATAATTTAATTTTTTAATAGAACTAATGTATAATTTATTGAGAATTGATTTATTGTCTAAATTTTTTTTATAAACTTTGTAGTATGTGAAAATAGTAATTTTATTTTTTATTGTTATTTAAAAAATTATTCTTAATTTTTTATTATGTAATTAACTTAATTAATAATTTTTATTATTGTTTTTCTACAAAAAAATCATGTTTATATTATTTGTATATTTTTAATACTAATAAATATGTAGGTATTTGTAATATTATATTATAATGACTTAAGTTACTTATTTCGTACCTTAAATAGTATAAATTATATTTTATATATTAAATTTATCAATTTATCCATATTAAGAGGAGAAAAATTATGCAATAGATCGTATGTTATAAAGATTAGTTAATTTACATATAAATTATCTTTAGAAAAATAAAAAAATAATTTATCACATATAATAATCCTTGATATATGTAGTGTCATATATATATTAGGATGATCTATTTTAATTATGTGAGTGATTATTATTATTCACTTTTTTATTAAGATAGTAAATAATATTTAAAATTAAAAAAAAAAGTAATTAGAATTTTTTTAGTTTGATTATAAAATCTATTGTAAGTATACCTAACATTTGTATATACTAAATATAATCATATTTAATAGTATAATATTTATTACAGTAATGACTTAAAATATTAACTCAAGTGAGTAAAATCAACCTAGGTCTATTGTTAGGATCCTAAATCCGAATTAGGATCATTGTCTTAAAATCCAATGCAGATACCCATAATTATTCATGAATATTCTTTGAAAAAATACAAAAAAAACTATAATATAATAATCATAAAATAATCAATTCAATATAATTCAACACAACTCATAATATATTCATTATAAAAAATAACATTTTAAAAAAAATTAAAAAATATCTTCCAACATAATAACATAATATAATATTTTAGGGCGAGACCGAGCAACATAATGATGAACTTAAGAGGTATAGAAAGTAAGTTAAAGGAAGAGTAGATACAAAATCAAGACTAAGAATGAGTCTAGAAAGAAAAAAAAGAGTTTAAATTGGAGACGGAAATTAAGATTGCCTATATATATATATATATATATATATATATATATATTCGCGTGAATTTAACGGGTCTCTTGAAGAGGGTAGGGACCCATGTCCCCATCCTAGTCTATTTCACGTGGACAGGTCTTTACCCGTAAAAATTTCACTGATCCCCATTTAGTGTCAAATGGCAAGTAACCCGGCGAATATCCATTTGGCTAGTCTTTTTTTATCATTCCAATTGTTAGCATTTGTTGGTTCGTGACGTGAAACTACTCTAGCCACTTAGTAAATAGAAAATAATATATTTATAAATAAATAAAAATAGGAAATAATATATTTGTAAATAAATAAAAATTATTATTAAAAATTGAATATCCAGATAAAACTAAAATAAATTATAACTTGAAAAAATAATTTATAAGATTTGTTACACAAATATTAAAATGTATGAACCGTGATGTCACTAACACAAATACAAATCATACATTATAAACAAATGAAATATGTAACACCCTACCATACAGAGACTTATGCTTAAGTCATAATTCAGAGATGGCAAGGTATTACGACCTCTAAAACAAAAATTTAGTATGTATAGTAGTATGAATAATTGATTATAACTAGGAGCCTTTGTAGAAAAAAGGGGTAAACAAAAACCGTAACTCGAACACGCAACACTCCGATCGATAACGTAACGAACAAGGATAAGCTAGCGCAAGATCATATATATAAAGAGTGTCAAAAACAAGAATATCAAGACTCAAAACCCGGCTGCGAAGAGAACCGGTCCGAGCACAGCAATATATACATATGATAAAATAAGGAAACCCCAAAGGAAACCCAAAGGGACACAAATACAAAAAACCTATTCTCCAAAAATTCCCTCTAGAAGGAGTCGTCACAGTTTGTATTATTTAATGGAGATAAAAGTATCTAAACAAGATATATAACCCAAAACAGAGTCCCGAGAACAAAGGATCTTCGCTAATCCAGAAGTCTCCAGCATGCCTCAACGAGAAGCCTCGCGTCCTGCATCTGAAAACCACAAAATCCGCATGGGTGAGAACCAGAGGTCCCCAGCACGGTAACAGCTTCCACATATATAATACATAATAATAGAGGAAAGCCGAAGGCAATCCTAGAACTTCCTTTAGATAATATCAAAGCTTATAAACAAGCTAAACCGTAAGTGGCAACTGACTAAAGATTCTTCAGTCTAACTAATACTTCCCTTTCCAATTCCTTCAGACCTCCCAACCACCAGCAGGAGTATAATATAGCAAACACAGTTATATCAGACAAGAGATTTACAAATAGGAACAGATAAGGCATTTAGGCAATTAGCAAGTAATATGCAGTCAAATAGGCAATCTCAAACAATTCATGTAGTATGCTTATGATGCATGCCTGTCCCTAGTGGCTGATGATATCATCTGTCGGTTATAGAGCCAACCCGACAAGTCCTGGTAGCTAGCCATTGGACTGTCCCTCTGTCGTGCATCCCCAACTCGAGTTATACTCATCATAAACTTGATCATAATCATGATCCATATCCATCACCCTCACTGGTGAATATTTATCCATCACCATCATTGGTGAATATTTATGGGGGCGAGCTCATCCGGGCCTTTCACAGTGCCCGGCCACACTTACGACATAGGGTCAAAAGAGCTTCGAGTCTCAACCTGGAGCACATGGTGGCTAGCCATTGCTACTACCCAGGGAAACCCTCATCTCCAATGGTGGAAGTGCAAACATTCACAATTCAATCAACAGCATATATGCATTTATACTTGGCCATAAACATGGCTCCGCTGTAACACGGCAATAATCTAGCCATCCGGCTCACGGTTAAATCCATAACCAGCCAATTCATTAACAATTACGGCCCTTCGGCCCATGGCACAACAAGCACTTCCACCGCCATTCTCCGCATCTCACATAATCATCTTTGATCCTCAATGATCATTCATTTTTCCCTTGCTTCACTCGCAAGTTACCACATTCACTAGCCCTTTTTCTCATGCTAGGCATATCATAATGATTTAAGACATAAGTGGTGAGATCGGAGGCTTAGAAGTATGAAATTTGGCTTTTAAAACTCAAAAATCAACTTTGGGATGAAAATAGGTCCCCGCGTACGCGCACTCCATGCGCACGCGTGGATGGCGCTTTCTCGAAGAATGGCGCGTACGCACCAAGTGCGCCTACGCGCGAGGGGTCATTCTGCTAAAAATTTTCTAAGTTAAAAGCTGCAGAATTTACAGATTCAAACCCCAATCTTCCGACGGACATAACTTCCTCATTTTAAATCGTTTTTCACCCGTTCTTCGAACGGCATGGACATCCCGGATCCAATTTCATTTCTAAACAGATTTGGCACAAATCAGAGATCCGTAGTCCAAGTTATGTCTCGTCAAAGTATGCCCAAAAACCATGTTTTCATACAAAACCACAAGGTGCCATTTTCAAAACAAGCCACTTTCAACTCTTTTCAAAATCAATCAAACATGCCAATTTCAACCCTTCTCTTTGAAATCATTCAAAATGTACCAAAATCAACAACAAGCCATCCTCAACTCACACATTGACACTTTACCAAGGTTTCCAAAACCACATCCAACCATTTTAACACTTCTCAATCAAATGGCTAAAGGACAAACACAATATCATGTCATACATCCTTCCTCATCCCAATTTCCAATAATACCATTTTCAATTAACCATCATTATACATAATCAACATCATACTCACCATCAACATGATACCACCCATCAATTCAACATCAATCATCCATCAAGCATATATCACAACATGCATTTATCATATTTCACACAATCAAGGCATCAATATTCATAATCACATATATGAACACATCATATATTTCAACCATTCAACAACACCAACAATTCAATGCCTATCTTAGGGCCTCTAGCCTAAGTATTTCCTACCACATTACATATTAGATACGGGAAACCGAAACCATACCTTAGCCGATTTCCCAAGCTCAACCGGAGCACTTCCAAACCACTTGTCCACAAGCTCTCAAGGTATCAACACCTCCAAGAACAGATTTTATCACACAAAACCCCCTTTCAAGCTTTCCAAAATCACCAATCAAGCTCCAATATTCACATATACACAACCTAAGCCACAATCATCATACCCATACACAACATCTCAATACCCAAACATCATAGAACAACAAATTATACTAGGGTTGAGAATCTTACCACACCCAAGGTCCAAGGAGACAAGATTAACCTTCTCCTTCAAGAGAGTTGGGTCCTATAACATCAAAGAACCCAAAATCTCAACATTTTTGCTCATGAAACTCGAAATCAAGGGCTGGAATTTCGAACAGTAAAACGTGGCTTACCTCAAGATTGATTGTATGGGTTTTGTAGAGCTCTCCGCGGTGAACACGTGGCCGCAAACGGAGCGGCAATCGGAGCTCTAGATCAAAAGTTATGGTGGTTTGAAGATCAAGTGAGAGATAGAACTTGAGAGAGTGTTCTTCCCTCCATGGCCTCCATTTCAGCGTGTTTAGTGTCTCAAATGAGGAGAGAGAGTGCTGAAAACTAGGGTTTTGGTTTAGTTTAGTTGGGCCAAGGGCCCACTTTGGGTCCGGTTGGCCCGGTTTGGCCCGTTCGGTCCAATCTTGGTCCGATTTCTATAAAATTGGTACCGAAATTCTCGTCTCAATTTCCTCTATCATATTAAGCCATAAAAATAACATTTTTGGCTTTCTAGAATAAATTCTCATTTATGGGTTAATTAGCCGTTAATTAACCGGATCTTACATTCTACCCACCTAATTGGGAATTTTGCCCACAAAATTCAAATTCAAATTCAATTACCTGAGAATAAGTGCGGATAATCTGTTCGCATCTCCGACTCAAGTTCCCAAGTGTGTTCCTCAACACCGCCTCGACTCCAAGCCACTTTGACTAATGAAACCTCTTTTCCACGCAACCGTTTGATACTAGTATCATCAATTCTGACTGGAGCCACTGGAAGCGTCAAATCTTCTCTTAACTGAACCGATTCGGGTTCTAACACATGGCTAGCATCAGGAGTGTACTTCCGAAGCTGCGACACGTGAAACACATCGTGCAGGTTCGAAAGATGAGGTGGTAGAGCCATCCGATGTGCCACCGGCCCAATCCTCTCCAGGATCTGAAATGGACCAATGTATCGAGGATTCAACTTCTTTGCTTTAATCGCTCTACCTACTCCTGTGGTTGGAGTAACTTTCAGGAAAACATGATCTCCTGCCTCAAATTCTAAGGGCTTCCGCCTTTGATCGGCGTAACTCTTTTGACGACTCTGCGCCGTAAGCATCCTATCTCGGATTTTCTTGACTTGTTCAGTGGTCTCAGCTATCATTTCCGGCCCCAACAAGCCTTTCTCTCCAGCTTCATACCAACATAGTGGAGATTGACATTTTCTCCCATACAAAGCCTCATACGGAGCCATTCCGATGCTCGCATGGTAACTATTATTGTATGCAAACTCCACTAACGGCATATACCGATCCCAACTCGCCGGTTGGTCCAAAACACAAGCTCTCAACATATCCTCTAGTGTTTGGATCGTCCTCTCAGATTGACCATCTGTTTGAGGATGGTACGCTGTACTCAAGCTTAATCGAGTTCCAAAAGCTTTCTGAAATGCACCCCAGAACCTCGAAGTGAAACGAGGATCTCTATCAGAGATTATAGTAGCAGGTACACCATGGAGTCTCACAATCTCCTTTATGTATAACCGAGCTAGATCCTCAAGGGTGTAAGTCATTCGAATGGGCAAAAAGTGAGCTGACTTTGTCAGTCGGTCCACAATCACCCAGATAGCATCAAAACCAGTCCTAGTCCTTGGCAATCCCGACACAAAGTCCATTGCAATACTTTCCCACTTCCATTGCGGAACCTCTAAGGGTTGCAACATCCCGGAAGGTCTTTGATGTTCAATCTTTACCTTTTGACAAGTTAAGCACTTTGAAACATATTCCGCCACATCATTCTTCATACCCGGCCACCAAAACATCGCCTTAAAATCATGGTACATCTTAGTACTCCCCGGGTGAATGGAGAATCCGCTTTTGTGTGCCTCCTTTAAGATATCTTGCCTCAAAGTGCCAACATCCGGCACAATGATCCTACCCTTGAATCTCCATAACCCATCTTTTTCTTCCGACACTCTCCACTGTTTTCCTTGCTCGATAGCCGGTAACACCTTCCATAACGCTTCATCATTTTCATGAGCCTTTAGGAGTTCGGACTTAAAGTCACTCGAGATTTCTAATCGGCTCAAACACAAGGTTCCAGATACTTCTCGAGCACCAATTTTTTAGACTTTCGAATCCCTTGAGCAACTTCTCCTCTTGAAGCATCATCCAAGACGCATACAACGACTTCCGATTTAACGCATCCGCCACTATATTCGCCTTTCCAGGATGGTAATTTAACTCAAAGTCGTAGTCCTTCAACAATTCCATCCACCTCCTTTGCCTCATATTAAGCTCTTTCTGATCAAAGAGGTATTTCAAGCTCTTGTGATCGGAGAAGACTTGGAACTTAACCCCATAGAGATAATGCCTCCACACCTTCAAGGCAAACACAACCGCAGCGAGTTCCAAATCGTGCATAGGATAACTAACTTCGTGAGGTCTCAACTGTCGTGAGGCATACGCCACCACATTATGATGCTGCATCAGCACGCACCCTAGGCCCTTTAACGATGCATCACAGTACACCTCAAAAGGCTCGTTCGGCTCAGGTAACACTAACACAGGTGCAGTGGTCAACTTTTTCTTCAATGTCTGAAAGCTCTCCTTGCACTCAGGAGTCCAAACAAACGGAGTGTCTTTGCGAGTTAACTTTGTCAACGGCAAAGCTAATTGCGAAAAGCCTTTGATGAACCTTCGGTAATAGCCAGCTAAACCCAGAAAACTCCTTATCTCAGTTACTGTGGTTGGTTGCTTCCAATCCATCACAGCTTCTACCTTGGTTGGATCTACGGCTATTCCCTTCTTACTCACCACGTGACCCAAAAACTTCACCTCACTCTTCCAGAACTCACACTTAGACAGTTTCGCATAGAGTTTCTTCTCCTTTAAAATCTGCAACACGGTCCGCAAGTGCTCCGCATGCTCTTCTTCAGTCTTGGAGTAAATTAGTATATCGTCAATGAAGACAACCACGAATTTATCCAGAAACGGACGGAACACTCTATTCATGTAATCCATGAATACTGCAGGAGCGTTCGTCAACCCAAAGGACATTACAGTGTACTCGTAATGACCATAACGAGTCTTGAAAGCGGTCTTAGGGATATCCTCACCCCTCACCCTTATCTGGTGATAACCGGATCGCAAATCGATCTTAGAAAAAACCCCAGCTCCTTGTAATTGATCCATGAGATCATCAATCCTCGGCAATGGGTATTTATTCTTTATGGTGACCTTGTTCAGCTGCTTGTAATCCACACAGAGCCGCATACTTCCATCTTTCTTCTTTACCAGTAATACTGGAGCACCCCACGGGGAAACACTTGGTCGAATAAAGTTCTTACCCAACAATTCCTCTAACTGAGACTTTAGCTCGGCCATCTCTAATGGTGACATTCTATAAGGAGCACTTGAGATTGGTCCCGCCCCAGGCACCAACTCAATAGCAAACTCGACCTCTCGGTTAGGTGGAAATTCCTCAATATCATCGGGAAACACTTCTAGAAACTCACACACTACCGGAATCTGATCCAACCTTTGATCATCACCCGAAACACCCGCGGTTAACAACAGGATACCCTGACATTCGATTCCAGAACAGTTCACCATCATCGAATTCAAGTAATAATTATTCACCACGATCGGCCCTTCTGTATCTTCCGGCATAAAGTACACCGACTTTGTAGAACAATCAAGCAGGACATGGTTCTCAGATAACCAGTCCAATCCCAAGATAAGATCAAGACCGATCATCGGTAAGCAGATTAAATTATGGACAAAATCACGCTGCTTGAACCTGAACGAAACTTTCGGGCATCCTAGCCTAGTTACCATGGCTTCATGGGTAGCATTATGTACCTTTAGGTCATAACCTAAGGTTACGATCTTCAATCCTAACTCATGGGCTTTCTCAAATGCAATAAATGAATGCGATGCTCCCGAATCAAATAAAGCATTTAAAGTTTGACCAGCCATTTCACAGTTACCTCGAATGAGTGTCTCAGATCCTTCTGCACCCACAGCTGAGGTGGTGAACACCCGACCAGTCTGTTGTGCTTTCCCAGCACCTTGCTTTTGCTTCTCTGGACAACTTGCGGCTTTATGCCCCGCCTTTCCACAATTGTAGCACAAACCCCATCCGGCCTTGCATGGTACTCCCGGATGGTGACTCCCACACCTAGTACAAGCTTGATCATTCTGAGGCTGCTTCCCAAACCTTTTCCCTTGGGAGTAGTTGTTGTTGGGCCTCCTAAAAGAACCTCCCCTCTTGAAAGACAGACCTCTAGGTGCAAAGCTCTTCCCTCGGTTCTGTGGAAATGATCCTTTGTGACTTTCTTTCTCAGCGGCTGCCCTCTTCACACACTCTTCAGCAACCCTACACTTGTTCACCAATTCGGAGAAAGTCCTAATCTCCATTGGCCCCACCGAACCGAAAATATCACTCCGGAGTCCTCCCTCGTACTTAACACACTTCCATTCCTCATATTCCACCGGAGTCCCTTGACACATACGAGAGAATCTGAACAGCTCCTCAAACTTATCAGTATACTCAGATACGGACATAGTACCTTGCTTCAGCTGCAACAATTCAAGCTCCTTGGCCGTCCTAGCAGAAGTCGGAAAGTACTTCTTATAGAATTCCTCTTGGAAGATGTCCCAGGTGATATAATCATCACCCTGCTGTAGGAGGCGTCGGATTCCTTGCCACCAATGCGATGCTTCGCCAATGAGCAAATAGGTAGCGAACTCCACACGCTGCCCTTCAGGTACCACCTGCGCTTGCAGTGCTCGTTCCATGGCTTGAAACCATGTATCGGCTTCAGTCGGACTAGTGGTTCCCTTGAACTTAGGGGGATTAACCTTCAAAAAGTTTGCCAGTGTCATCGGGCCCTGAACTCTACCTCCGTCATTACCATGGTTGTTCATCTGTTGACCAAGAGCCTCAGCAGTGGCTTGCATAGCAGCAGCCATGTTCTCCAACGCAGTCATAAAGTTCACCGGGTTATTAGGGTTAGTCTCCGGCGCACGAGCATTCGTATGTCCTCTCCCACGGCCTCTACCGCGTCCACGAGGCGCCATCTGGTTCCTATACACACCAAACAATCGATATTAAGTTGATCAGTCTCAATATCGGAAGTTTAGTGCTTCAAAGTCCCAAATGCATGCTCATGAACGTTTATGCCAACTATATCAAGTAGATATACTAACAGCACATAACACACATACAGAGAATGCACAGAAGCATAGTCAGTCCATTCCTCAGGCTCTACAGGAACGAACTGCTCTGATACCATAATGTAACACCCTACCATACAGAGACTTATGCTTAAGTCATAATTCAGAGATGGCAAGGTATTACGACCTCTAAAACAAAAATTTAGTATGTATAGTAGTATGAATAATTGATTATAACTAGGAGCCTTTGTAGAAAAAAGGGGTAAACAAAAACCGTAACTCGAACACGCAACACTCCGATCGATAACGTAACGAACAAGGATAAGCTAGCGCAAGATCATATATATAAAGAGTGTCAAAAACAAGAATATCAAGACTCAAAACCCGGCTGCGAAGAGAACCGGTCCGAGCACAGCAATATATACATATGATAAAATAAGGAAACCCCAAAGGAAACCCAAAGGGACACAAATACAAAAAACCTATTCTCCAAAAATCCCCTCTAGAAGGAGTCGTCACAGTTTGTATTATTTAATGGAGATAAAAGTATCTAAACAAGATATATAACCCAAAACAGAGTCCCGAGAACAAAGGATCTTCGCTAATCCAGAAGTCTCCAGCATGCCTCAACGAGAAGCCTCGCGTCCTGCATCTGAAAACCACAAAATCCGCATGGGTGAGAACCAGAGGTCCCCAGCACGGTAACAGCTTCCACATATATAATACATAATAATAGAGGAAAGCCGAAGGCAATCCTAGAACTTCCTTTAGATAATATCAAAGCTTATAAACAAGCTAAACCGTAAGTGGCAACTGACTAAAGATTCTTCAATCTAACTAATACTTCCCTTTCCAATTCCTTCAGACCTCCCAACCACCAGCAGGAGTATAATATAGCAAACACAGTTATATCAGACAAGAGATTTACAAATAGGAACAGATAAGGCATTTAGGCAATTAGCAAGTAATATGCAGTCAAATAGGCAATCTCAAACAATTCATGTAGTATGCTTATGATGCATGCCTGTCCCTAGTGGCTGATGATATCATCTGTCGGTTATAGAGCCAACCCGACAAGTCCTGGTAGCTAGCCATTGGACTGTCCCTCTGTCGTGCATCCCCAACTCGAGTTATACTCATCATAAACTTGATCATAATCATGATCCATATCCATCACCCTCACTGGTGAATATTTATCCATCACCATCATTGGTGAATATTTATGGGGGCGAGCTCATCCGGGCCTTTCACAGTGCCCGGCCACACTTACGACATAGGGTCAAAAGAGCTTCGAGTCTCAACCTGGAGCACATGGTGGCTAGCCATTGCTACTACCCAGGGAAACCCTCATCTCCAATGGTGGAAGTGCAAACATTCACAATTCAATCAACAGCATATATGCATTTATACTTGGCCATAAACATGGCTCCGCCGTAACACGGCAATAATCTAGCCATCCGGCTCACGGTTAAATCCATAACCAGCCAATTCATTAACAATTGCGGCCCTTCGGCCCATGGCACAACAAGCACTTCCACCGCCATTCTCCGCATCTCACATAATCATCTTTGATCCTCAATGATCATTCATTTTTCCCTTGCTTCACTTGCAAGTTACCACATTCACTAGCCCTTTTTCTCATGCTAGGCATATCATAATGATTTAAGACATAAGTGGTGAGATCGGAGGCTTAGAAGTATGAAATTTGGCTTTTAAAACTCAAAAATCAACTTTGGGATGAAAATAGGTCCCCGCGTACGCGCACTCCATGCGCACGCGTGGATGGCGCTTTCTCGAAGAATGGCGCGTACGCACCAAGTGCGCCTACGCGCGAGGGGTCATTCTGCTAAAAATTTTCTAAGTTAAAAGCTGCAGAATTTACAGATTCAAACCCCAATCTTCCGACGGACATAACTTCCTCATTTTAAATCGTTTTTCACCCGTTCTTCGAACGGCATGGACATCCCGGATCCAATTTCATTTCTAAACAGATTTGGCACAAATCAGAGATCTGTAGTCCAAGTTATGTCTCGTCAAAGTATGCCCAAAAACCATGTTTTCATACAAAACCACAAGGTGCCATTTTCAAAACAAGCCACTTTCAACTCTTTTCAAAATCAATCAAACATGCCAATTTCAACCCTTCTCTTTGAAATCATTCAAAATGTACCAAAATCAACAACAAGCCATCCTCAACTCACACATTGACACTTTACCAAGGTTTCCAAAACCACATCCAACCATTTTAACACTTCTCAATCAAATGGCTAAAGGACAAACACAATATCATGTCATACATCCTTCCTCATCCCAATTTCCAATAATACCATTTTCAATTAACCATCATTATACATAATCAACATCATACTCACCATCAACATGATACCACCCATCAATTCAACATCAATCATCCATCAAGCATATATCACAACATGCATTTATCATATTTCACACAATCAAGGCATCAATATTCATAATCACATATATGAACACATCATATATTTCAACCATTCAACAACACCAACAATTCAATGCCTATCTTAGGGCCTCTAGCCTAAGTATTTCCTACCACATTACATATTAGATACGGGAAACCGAAACCATACCTTAGCCGATTTCCCAAGCTCAACCAGAGCACTTCCAAACCACTTGTCCACAAGCTCTCAAGGTATCAACACCTCCAAGAACAGATTTTATCACACAAAACCCCCTTTCAAGCTTTCCAAAATCACCAATCAAGCTCCAATATTCACATATACACAACCTAAGCCACAATCATCATACCCATACACAACATCTCAATACCCAAACATCATAGAACAACAAATTATACTAGGGTTGAGAATCTTACCACACCCAAGGTCCAAGGAGACAAGATTAACCTTCTCCTTCAAGAGAGTTGGGTCCTATAACATCAAAGAACCCAAAATCTCAACATTTTTGCTCATGAAACTCGAAATCAAGGGCTGGAATTTCGAACAGTAAAACGTGGCTTACCTCAAGATTGATTGTATGGGTTTTGTAGAGCTCTCCGCGGTGAACACGTGGCCGCAAACGGAGCGGCAATCGGAGCTCTAGATCAAAAGTTATGGTGGTTTGAAGATCAAGTGAGAGATAGAACTTGAGAGAGTGTTCTTCCCTCCATGGCCTCCATTTCAGCGTGTTTAGTGTCTCAAATGAGGAGAGAGAGTGCTGAAAACTAGGGTTTTGGTTTAGTTTAGTTGGGCCAAGGGCCCACTTTGGGTCCGGTTGGCCCGGTTTGGCCCGTTCGGTCCAATCTTGGTCCGATTTCTATAAAATTGGTACCGAAATTCTCGTCTCAATTTCCTCTATCATATTAAGCCATAAAAATAACATTTTTGACTTTCTAGAATAAATTCTCATTTATGGGTTAATTAGCCGTTAATTAACCGGATCTTACAAAATAGAAATAAAATCTTCAAACTCAATCAGCGTAACAATAGATGAAAATTTTTTTATTTATCTACTAAACACGATAGTAAATACTGGACAAAATAAAATCATATTTTTTATAAATATATTTACAGATAACTAAAAAATTAAAAACAAACACACTAAACAACATAGAGCATCAATGGTAAAATATAACCTAAAAAATTCACTTAAGTTCAAAAAGAATATGCATGTGATGAATTATAATAAATTTATATATGAGGATTAAAAATAAAATAAAGAGAACAATTAAAAGAAGTAAAAGAAGGTAAAATAAATAATGTATGGAATAAATAAAAAATATATTGTAATAGAAGATTAATATAATCAATGAATATAAAAGATAAAAGAGAAAAATTAAAATACTATCTCATTAAACAAATTTCAAAAAAAAATTTGAAAAAGAATCTATTAATCAACTTTTATAAAAATATTATACAAAATTTAAAATGTCTTTAAATAAAATAATTCTATTAATCAGAATACATAAAAAAAATAATTGATATAAAACAAAATTATAAAAAAATTTAACAAAATTAAGATAGAAAAAACAAAAAAAAAATTATAAACATTACACCTGAAGCACAAAATAGAGAGAAAAAGGGGATAGAAAACACATTCTAATTATATATAATTAAAATATGTTGTTAAATTATTAAATTAAAAAAATTGAATTGATGTCTAAAAATGATGACTAAAAACAATAAATTCTTATGACTAAAAATAATAAATTAAACTAAAAAAATTTTGAAAATATTATCTGAGAATATAGAAATCATAAAATATATAATATAGGAGTATATATACATTAATAACAAAATAAAATCGTGGCATATAGAATTGAAATCCTTCAATATTTTTAAATGAATTCATTCAAAAATAATAAATATTCATTCACTACAATGATTAATACCTGTTTTATTTATTAGACCGTACTAATAAGAGAGCAATTAAAAAATATATGTGATCAATTTAAATAATTTATTTAAGTATCAATTAATTAATACATAATATAAACTCGTTACTTTTTCAATAATTAATAGTCGTTTTATTTAAGTATCAATTAATTAATAATCATTTTATTATATATATATATATATATATATATATAATTAGTAAGATAATAAATTAAATTAAATAAATTTATTTATTTCATTGCCTTATATATTATTTATTAAATTATTTAATATTTATGTGGTTTAATGAATCAAACAAAATTTTAAATAATTTAATATCTATTCTAATTAGATTAAATATTTGATTAGTTATGATGGGTGTAATTTAATGAATCAAATAAAATATCAAATGATGGAGTATTATTTATTTTAATAAAATCAAATTAAATATAATTAATTAATTATAATTAATACAATTGAATGAATCAAATACATTAAATTAAAAAATAATTTAGCTAACTTGTCTCTTAAGGATACATTTTAAAAATATTTATTTTTCAATAATTTTTATAAAATATTTCTTTTTATAATGTGTTTAGCCTATGTTCTAAGGAACAGTTAGTAGAGTCTATTAAAAAAATACTTAATTAGTTAATACAAATAATTAATATACTTAATTTAGTTCAATATTATTTATTTATTAATTATTAATTTATTATAATTAATTTCACACCATTTATTATGTGTTATTTATCTTACAAATTAACACAATCAATTAGTTTAATTATAGATAATTAATTATAATTGATATAACTCATTTCACTATACTTTCTAAAAAAATAATTAAAAAGACATGTTTTAATTTTTTGTTAAAGTAAAATAAAATAAAATAAAATATATAAATTGAATAGATATAAATCTGAAAATTATAAAATTTTATTAACAATTCAAATAAATTAGTACCATAAAACTGAATTCAATGTCTATTTAAAATAATTACCGATCTTCTATTTTTCTAATTATTAATAATTTAAATAAAATAATACCCTATAACTTAGTTTTTTTTATTTATTCTTAGTAATTACTAAAATTTTATTTTTTTAATTATTTTCTTGTCTTATTTATCATTCATGCTTTTGATCAAATATATTAATAAACAAATAAACTGAATTAATTACCTCAATTATACTTTTGCACTATTCAATAATTCAACATAATCTTTTCAATTTGGGATTAACTACCAACCATATAAAATAGAAAATTTAGAGTAATTTAGTATTATGAATATTAATTATGTATTATAAAATAACTTAAAATTATAATATCATTTATTTTTAAAGAAATAATCAAGCATTATTGTTAATTATGAAATAACCTAAAATTATAATGTATTTTATTTTAAAAAAATAATCAACCATTAACATCAATAAATAGAAACTATCATAAAAATACTTTGATTAAAATATGAGAAGTTAATTATTATTCATTATTAATAATATATCAATTATATAAAAAAGTAAAAATATAATTATCAGCATTTACATCGTTAGAAGAATTAGCATCACAAGTAGAATTTTATAAAAAAAAGAGTGAATTTAAACATAAAAATTGTTAAGTAATTATGATTTTTTTAAATAAATAGTAAAAAAATAAATGTTATAAGCTATATTTTTTCATAAGTAAATTTTTTAAGTTGTACATTATGTTTGTCATGGTTTATTTGTATATCATTTAAATTGGCATTGTTTTTATAACTTTTTAGAGTTTTTGATACCTTACAATAATTATCGATAAAAAAGAAACATATATTATTCTTTTTGCCCTATTTTCACATTAAATAAATTTATTTTTTATCCTATTTTCACATTAAAAAATTTTTTGTTCTGTCTTTTTTTAACTATCATCATGTTATTATAATTAATAAATAATATTAGAAAAAAATCTTTAAAAATAGAAATAGCGATGACAATTCAAATAATTAATTCAATAGAATTAAACTTAAACGAACGAATAAGATGATTCAATTAATTATATAGAAAATAGTATATTTATAAATATTAATAACAAAAATAGTCTTATTAATTAATATAAATGACCAATACAATAATTATATAAAAAAATAAATAATTACATAATTGCATAATTTTTAAGATCCTATATGATTGAATTTAATGGACAAATTCAAAAATATCTATACGATAATGTTCAAATATTTCAGCATAATGTAAATTATACTATAATTTTATATATCATATTATAACTTTAAGTCAACTCCTTAAACACATGAAGTACATATGATAAAAGAGAATATTACAAAATAAAATTATAGTAAGATTATTTAAAAATATCGTAAAAAAGACACATCTCTTTTGTTAATCAAAAGCTCGAAGGAAAAAATATGCACCTAATCATAAGCAACTAAAATAGACAAAAAACTTTAAAAAATATAAAAAATAAAATATATAAATAGTGATAAAAAAAAATACAAATGAAATAAATTACAAAAATTGTACCCTAAAGTTCTAAACACAAGAGATGAGAGAGAAAAAGAGAAAAAGAGAGAAAAGAGAACAAATGAGTAAAAAACACATGATTTCGTATAAATAGATGTCATTGAAAAAAATAAACTAATTAAATTAATTTGTGTATTTCGTTATCATATTTATTATTTACTAAAATAATTTGATATTTACTCCAATCAAATCAAATCATTAATATAATTAACTAAATTAATTAATTGATATAATTAATTATAATTAATAAATTTATATAAATTACAATAAATTGTGAGATTTAAATGTTTAATCAAATTAATTAATTGATATTATTAATTAGTTATAATTAATTTGCTTTACAAAATTGAAAGAAATAAATCGAGAAACACTCTTAGAAGCATGCCACGTCAGCTCCATCATTAAGTGCAGAAATCCGATTTTTATATAGTAGAACAAGTGTATTAACCCGTGCCATGCACGTGATAAGATTAAAATTATAATTTTAAATTATTTTGTTAAAATTAATTTAAATTATAATAATTTGATTAATAAAAATATAATATGTTATGTATTATTTATTTTTTCTTAATCTAGTGTTAAATATATTAACTCTAAAATAGTTATTAATTGGTTTTAGTAATCTACTTTTTTCAATAAATCAAATATATATACTCAATGTGACCATAAATAACTTAATAATACTTAGACCCACCAACAAATTTTTATATGTTGTTTTACTATCAAATAAGGACATATCAAAATTAGCTCAAAATACATAATATATTATTAGAAAATTCTAATGCACAAAATTCTCTAATAAATAATAAATAATTTAAATCTACTAAAAAATAACTCAACACTTTTCTTTAATGCATGCAAAACATATACCTGAAATAATATCATATCATTGTTAGTATACAGTTTTACAATCATCGAGCGCATTTACTATACATGACTCCTTCTTAAAAGTTATTCTACACACGTGTGCAGTCGGAAGATAAATTACTGGACTTTATTTTATTTTTCTAAATTATTATAATTATGCATTATTTATTAAATACTAATTGTAATATTGTAATATAATTATTAATAAAGATATTTTTCTAAAATAAATTTAGAAGGGAGAATAATGCTTTTATTTTGGAGGAAAAATGAATTCATGAGGAATAGACACCTCACTTTTATTAGTTGATAATGTATTAAATATTGATTTTATATAATTATAATAAAAATATTTCTCTAAATTAGTATAATCATGCATTATTCGTTAAATGTTAATTGTAATATAATTATAATAAATATATTTTTTTAAAATAAATTTAGAAAAAAAATAGTGATTTCATTTTAGAGAAAAAATAAATTCATGAGGAATTAACACCTCACTTTTATTAGTTAGAAAAAAAAATCTAATTTTAGTATATTTTGTCATTATTATACATTTTTCTCTAATCATATATCCACTGTTTTCTTTTTTTTTGTTTCAGTATTTTGAACATGGGTTTAACTTCTCGTAGTTCTCACTTCTCAGTCATTCTATTAGATGTAGTTGATAACTATTGAAATTTTTTGATTAATATAGGAGAAAAATATATTATTATATGATAGAATTAATATGAGTATATTTTATTATTAAATAAATAAAATTAATATAAAATAAAATTATACATAAAAAAGCAAAGAAAATAAAATTAAAATAGCAAAAGTGATAAAAACATTATTTTTATAATTTTGTTTTGTCATTTTTATGTATAGAAGATTAGAAAATAATAAATTTTTAACTAAATTAATTTATATTTGTTGTATTCAATTTAAATAAGTAATAATTTATCTTATTTAATTTATTCCTTAAATTTATATATCATAAAAATTAAATCAAATAATTAATATACATAATTTTAAATTGTGTGATACTTAAATATCTATTCAAATCAATTAGTTGATATAATTAATTCATCATAATGAATTATCTTTAATGAGTTAAACAAAATAAAGCAGAAGCATACTACGTTGATTCTATCATTAAAGGTAAAAATTTGATTTTTATATAATAGAATAGATAATATAATAGACGGCGAGAAAGAGAAAGATAAACATTTTAGATCCTAAGTTGTTTCATTTGGATGTTACAATGTGGGTATCATATTATTTTACTTATTCTACCTTATGAACCCTTTTGTAATTTTATTTCAGTATCAATGGAATTTCACTACCTTTGAGTACTAAATTAAAATTTAAAATGAAACCAAAAAAAAAGTAAGGAATATAAAATTATTGATTAAAAAACACTCTAAATAATAAAAAGCCAAATTAACTTTAATATTAAATTTATTAATATGATTTTAATTTTATATAATAGTTAGATAATAGATTAGTAAAAGTAAAGGGAAGAATGTCTTTAATTAGTATTTGATAAAATATTTATTTAGAATAATTAAAAATATAAATTATGATATTATTAAAAATAATACATTTTTATGTTAAAAAATTATATTTAAATAAAATATTTATAAAATATAAAATTTAGAGTAACATAGCTTCATGAACATTAATCATTAATCAATTATGAACTAACATAAAATTATAATATAATTTATTTATGAAAAAATAATCAATAATTAATATTAATAAATATAAAAAATATCCAAATACTTTGATTAAAAGTATGAGTGGTTAATCATTATTCATTATTAATAATATTTTGTTCATAACAAAAACTGAAAATATAATTATTCAGATTTAGATTTTAGAAAAATAAACGTATAAGTAACAAATGATCTATTTTATCATGTATATTATAAATTAATGAATTAAACTAACTGATATAATTAATTATAATTAATTAATTGGTATAAATTGTAATAAATTATATGATATTTAAAAAGAAAATAAAATGAATAAAAAAATAAAAAGAAATAGAAGAATATAAGACTACAATAAAATAAATTGAATGTGAGTTTTTTTTTTTTACAAATTTTATATCACATCCGCTTCAATAATAATAATAAATAAAAATACATCAACTTAATATCTAAGAGAAAATGATGAGATAAAATCATAACACAATTCTAAAATAAAAGCTTAAATTAAACCATAATATCATTGCACAATACAAATTGAAAGTAATTTCACACTATAATATACCACACAAATTGGTAAATGACTTAAACTTAATTATGAATTTTTTTATTTATGCATACATGATAACATCATGGTCTATAAATGCTTAATGGATAACATATCATATATTGCTCTGAATGATAAGCACAGAAGTTAAAGAGTGTGTGCTGATTTGTGTCCATGATAGTTGCCTTATTGTGACAACGCCTCATAGGAAGAAAAAAATTGTTGTAAAAGCTACCCAATGAAAGAGTAATTGGTAAATGAATGATATTTTCTTCTAGCATATATGATCTTTTATAGTGGTAAAATAAAAATAGAAGGAATAAAATTTGCATTTTTATATTAGAAATAGAATTTGATATTTATCCTAATAAAATTAAATAACTAATTAGTTATATTTAAATAAATAAAATAAATTAAATAAAAATATTTTTAAGAATTAATCAAATCAATTAGTCAATACAAATAATTAGTATAATTAATTTTATTTGATTTATTGAATTCAAAAAATAAATTAGAAAATAATTGATTGAATTAATTAGTTGATATTGTAATACCCGGTCTAACCGAAATTAATTAAATAATAAGTTAAATAGGAGCGAATATGGTTGGAAGATTTGGCAATTAGAATTTGATAATTTAAATATGATATTTGGATTCAGTGAATTTTTCCGAGTCGGAAAATATAGTTTTCTGCGTAAAAGCGCGCAGTGAAATTTTGACCGGCAGTACCGGCTAAGATCTGTCTGGTACTACAGCTGAGAAAATTGATTATGGGTAAATAAGATTAAGAAATGAGGAATTATAATTAGGGAAGGTAGAAATATTTAAAGTGCGATTTAGAGCGCTAATCTTAAAGGTTTTGGCCCAAAATTGGGCCAATGGGCAAAAATAAGTGAACCGGGCCTAATTGGGCCCAAGACCCAACATATATAAACATTAGTTGTGAGCATTTCAGCTCATTTTACCCTAAAAAGAAGGGTTGGGGCGCTGATTTGAGAAGAGAGAAAACCTAACTCTCTTTGATCTTCAAACCACCATAACTTGAGCTACGGAGTTCCGACTGACGAGCCGTTTGTGGCCACGCATCGCTCTTCTCATCCTCTACAACTCTATCTAAGTTTGGTGATAAGTATTCCATTCATCTCTGCCCAGTTTTCGAAATTCCCCACTGTTACACGTTTTTGGGTAGTTAGTGTTGAAATCTTATGATTTTGGGTGTTTAGGGATACTCCAACATAGATTCTAAGTGGGTTCTATCCCTACTTCATATGGGCTGAGGTAAGAAGTGCTCAAACCCTTGTGATTTGTCATTTTTATGAGCCCTAGGTTGATGTATGTATGTGATATTGGTTATGTTAGTGTATTTGGTGATATTGGTGCACAATTGGGAGATTGGTATTGCTTGAGGAGCTTTGGTAAGGCTTGGAGCTAAGGTTGGTGAAGAATTCCAAAGAAGAGGCTCAATTGGTTTGGCTACAAGAGGTACGGTTTAAGTTTCATTTAAGTACCGTGTGTTGTGATGAGAATTCCTAGGCTAGATGTCCCTAGGATTAAGTTTGGATTGTGTAAATGGTTGGTGCTAATATGCATAGTTGATATGTAATGTGAATTAATGATTGGATTGAGAATTGTGTGACCTTGTATGCTTGGTGTATTGAGAATTTGATGTACTGGGTAATGAGTATTGATTTGTGGTTTATGCATTTAAATTGTGAAAATTGGGCCGGAGGCCGGAAAGAGGTAAGAAAGGTAAGTCGATGTGTGCATTGTATGATAGCACAAGTGATTGGATGAATTTCAGATAATGAATATATGAATGATTAGATTGGTTATTGAATAATAAGGTTTGAGAAGTTGAAGTGTAGAATTTGGTAATTTTGGGTGAAATTATGTAGATGAGGTATGTTTGGTTCGGTTGAGATATATTCTGTGATCATATATGTGATTATGATTATTGATGCCTTGATGGTATGATGATGCATTAGAGATATGTATGTTGTGATATATGCTTGGAGAATGATTAAGGTTGATTTGTGGGTGAAATCATGTGATAGTGAGTATGATATTGATATGTATAACGATGGTTGATTGGAAATGGTATTATTGGAAATTGGGATGAGGAAGGATGTATGACATGATATTGTGTTTGTCCTTTAGCCATTTGATTGAGAAGTGTTAAAATGGTTGGATGTGGTTTTGGGAATTTTTGATAAAGTGTCAATGTGTGAGTTGAGGATGGCTTGATGTGGATTTTGGTACATTTTGATTGATTTCAAAAAAGGTTAAAATTGGCATGTTTTGGTTGATTTTGAAAAGAGTTGAAAATGGCACCTTGCGGTTTTGTATGAAAATATAGTTTTGGAGCATACTTTGACGGGACATAACTTGGACTACGGATCTCTGTTTTGTGCCAAATCTGTTTAGAAATGAAATTGGATCCGGGATGTCCATGCCGTTTGAAGAACGGGTGAAAAATAATTTAAAATGAGAAAGTTATGTCCGTCGAAAGATTGGGGGTTGAATCTGTAAATTCTGCAGCTTTTAACTTAGAAAATTTTTAGCAGAACGACCCTCCGCGCGTAGGCGCACTTGGCGCGTACACGCCGTTCTTCAAGAAAGCACCATCCACGCGTGCGCGTGGTGTGCGCGGGCGCGTCGATGCGCTGCACCAAATGCCCAGCCATTTTTCCGAGAGTTGTGCCAGTTTTGTGCCTGGGGCACAAATGTATCCGCGCGTACGCGTGGCTGACGCGTACGCGTCGTTTGGCAAATTTTCAATCCACGCGTCCGCGTGCATGACGCATATGCGTCGATGAGTTTTGTGGCCATCCACGCGTGCGCGTGAAGTACGCGTACGCGTGGCCCTGTTTTCATGCCAAAGTTGATTTTTGAGTTTTAAAAGCCAAATCTCATACTTCTAAGCCTCTGATCTCAGCTCTTATGTATTAAATCATTATGATACGCCTAGCAATGAGAAAGGAGCTAGGGGATGTGGTAACTTGCGAGTAAAGCAAGGGGAAAAGTTATGATCAATGTTGATCAAAGATGATTATATGAGATATGGAGGATGACGGTGGAAGTACCGTGTATGCCATGAGCCGGAGGGCTATATTTATTGATAAATGGCCAGTTCTTGATTGGACATTGTGCCGGATGGCTGAGTTATTGCCGGGTTACGGCAAAGCCATTATTGTTTATGGCTGAGTATAAATGCATATATGATTAATGAATGAATATGTTAAATGGATAATAATGAAAAAAAAACATTGAAATGTGATGTGCGACCTCGGGTAGTAGGCAGTGGCATTGTCCACTTGCTCCGGGTATGAGACGGGAAAGGAGGATTATGATAAACGAGTTTAATCATGGAGTTTTGAATAAATGTGTATTTGTGATACCTGGGTAGTAGCAAGGGTCGTGGTTCGTCCCGCTTGCTCCGGGTCATTGTCTGAGAATTGATAATAATGAAGGGTGATTATGAATAAATGTTTATTTGTGATACTTGGGTAGTAGTAAGGGTTGTGGTTCGTCCCACTTGCTCCAAGTTAATGTTTGAGATTTGGTAATAATGAATGTTGATAATATGAATTGAGATTGAATGAATATATGTTTGAGATACCTGGGCAGTAGCAAGGGTTGTGGTTCGTCCCACTTGCTCCGGGCCAATGCTTGAGATACCTGGGTAGTAGCAAGGGTTGTGGTTCGTCCCACTTGCTCCAGGTCAGAGATTGTGACGCCTGGGTAGTAGCGGTAGTAGTGGTGAATCCACTCGCTCCAGGTTGAACTTTTAAACACCCGCCTGGGTAGTAGCCGCAGTAGTGGTTATTCCACTGGCTCTGGGTTGAGCGGGTAGTAGCAAGGGGGTTGTAGCTCAAACCTACTTGCTCTGCAATGGGTGTTTCTGTCCAATGGTTAGCTACCAGGACATGTCGGGTTGGCTATATAACCGACAGATGATATCATCAGCCACAGGGCAGGCATTCATCATTTGCATATGTTTGAATTGTTTGGGTTTACCATTTGTCTTGGATTTCTACATCATATATGCCATGTTACCTGACTATATGCTACTTGTTCTACTTGTACCATGTTTATGTATTACTTGCCTGTATTGCTTGTGTTAGTACAACTGAGAGGCCCCTCATGCTGGTGTCGGTGGGTGTGAGGGCTGTTCTTGATGGGATGAATTGATGATGCGATTGCATGATGATGATGATTATTGAATGAGATAAGTGGGGCTCCCTGGGTAGACGCAGTGATGTGGTTTCACTAACTCCAGGCGAGGGTATGATGTATTGATATAGAACTGCTAAGGCAGAACAACTGGTGATGGTTTTGCTTATGATTCTGAGTCTGATTCGTGGAAGAGTCAGCGAGTTGGGAAACATGTGAAACATGAATTGAATTTAGCACTCCCTTATGACAGTTGCCTATTCATGGATTAGCGGGAACCTAGGATGAATAATTGGTGAAGAAGTTTAGGATGCTTAGTGAGTTTTTATTGCAGTACATTGAATTTATTTGGCACTTTTACCGTACTGGGAACCCATGGGCCCGGGGTTCTCATTCCGTATATATCTCTTGTTTTTCAGATACAGGTCCAGGTGCTCAGAAGTGAGTTATGGGTCGTCTGAGAGATGGTGAAGATCTTTATTTCCTCTACTTTGTGTTTTGATTAGAATCTCTCCACCTTTGTTTTGGAAAGTTTATATTATGTATTGAACTCTTTGAATTTGCCTATAGAGGCTCTCATGTTTCCTTCGAGAGAGATTAGGATATACTGTTGTCAACTACTTTCATACTGTACCCTAGCCGACCTAAACTTCGCGGGTCGCGACTAGTGGCTATTTACTTATGTTATATATATCTATCTATTATCTATCTCTTAATCTCCTCTACGCCTTGTCCGTATATCGTTTTCGCCTTCACGGTTTATCTTTTGGTGTCGAAACGTGATAGATACGTCTTCGCGATTTTATTTTCTACTCTTTTCAGGCTTATCGATTAATACTCCTTTCGAAATTACCTATATTTATTTATTAAAAATCTACCTGAGAGTCGTACCACCGTAATATCATTGACTTATGACTCGAGCATAAGGATTTGAATATTAGGGTGTTACAGATATAATTAATTTATTATAATTGATTTTATTTAATGAATTAAAAAAATAAATAGAAAAACATAGGAGATAATAATTTTTTAACTAAATTAATATGTATTTATTGTATTTAATTAGTATAAGTAACAAATCATTTATGTTATTATGTACCTTATAAATTAATGAATTAAAATAATTGATATAATAAATTATAATTATTTGATTGATATAAATTATAATAAATTGTGTGATATTTAAATACATAATCAAATCAATTAGTTGATATAATTAATTTACTGTAATAAATTGTATTCAATGAGTTATAAAAAATAAATTAAGAAACATGCTAAGAAGTATGTTACGTCCATCATGAAGTGCAGAAATTCAATTTTTATATAATAAAAATATACATTCTTATTTTTATATATGTTATAGAAATATGATTTCATTCCATTAACTTGCTTATTTTTTTTAACTTGCCACCTATATTCAGCATGGAATTTTAATTTTTCTAAAATAAATTTAGAAGAGAGAATAATACTTTCATTTTGGAGAGAAAATAAATTCATGAAAATTGACACCTTGCTTTCATTAGTTGATAATGCATTAAATATTAATTTTATATAATTATAATAAATATATTTTCCTAAATTAGTATAATCATACATTATTCATTAAATGTTAACTGTAATATAAAAAATACAATTTATAAAAAATTGACACTTCACTTCAATTAGTTAGAAAAAAATACAATTTTAGTATATTAAGTAGAAGTTTATTATTATTATTATTATTATTATTATTATTATTATTATTAAAATAATTAAAAATATTTTTGATTGATAATTGATAAGTAGTTTAATAATGTATTAAATATAGATTTTATATAATTATAATAAAGATATTTTTCTAAATTAGTATAATTATGCATTATTCATTAAATGTATTTATTTTTGAGGAAAAATGAATTCATGAAGAATTCACACCTCACTCTCATTAGTTGAGAAAAAATCTAATTTTAATATATTAAGTAGATTATATAAATAGAAATACTTGCTAAGTATATATAAAAGAGGAGATATATAATTATATATAACATAATTGCAACATATGTAATAGATATAAATTGTTATAATTATAGAGACTTACTATAATTATATTAAATTTAATTATGAATGTAAATAAATAAAAGTGATAATAATTAATATTATTTTTTCTTTTTTATATTTAATATTTACCGTAAATATAAAAAATATTGAGAAAAAAAGTAGATACTGACTTTATTTTATTTTATTTTACGTCATGAATTTCTTTACTAAAATTAATGGAAGAAAAAATCTTTATGATTATATATCAATTTTAATCACAATAAATAAGATGAATCGGTTGAGAAACTAATAAATTTAACGGGTAAATATTATTTTTCATTTATGGAAAAAATGAGGTAACATGCATGCGTATATTAATATAGAAATAATATATACTCACCGCTTTAAAATCTTCAAGAATATTTGATTGTATTATCCTTCAAGCAAAAAAATCTATCATTTATTTTTATTAAATATTTATATTAATTCAATTAAATGAGTGTTTTAATAAAAAAAAAATTATTATTATTATTATTATTATTATTATTATTATTATTATTATTATTATTATTATTATTATTATTATTGAATAATAACGATAATTATCGTTATTAATATTAAATTGGTTATATATATATATATATATTGTTGCTTCTACAATCATGCAATAATATTTTCTTTCATTTGTTAACTAATTAAACTTGGTTATTTATATTAAATATATTTAATGATTACTAAAAATTAATCATATAATTATCATTATTAATAACCAATTATTAATAATCAATTTATATTTTTCTAAAATATAATTTTCTATCTTTATTATTATTATTATTATTATTATTATTATTATTATTATTATTATTATTATTATTATATAGGTCACCATTAAGATAATAACTTGTCACTAATAAAATTTTAGGATAATAAATAAAAAAATAGAATTATATCAATAAAATTAACATAGTTAAAAATGTTTCTGATTGATAATTAGGTTAATAATGCATTATTTATTGATTTTATATAATTATAATAGAGATATTTTTTTAAATTAGTATAATTATAAATTATACATTAAATGCTAAGTATAATATTGTTATATAATTATAATTAAGATAATTTTTTGAAATAAATTTAAAAGAGATTAGTATAATTATAATAAAGAGATTATATTAAATTAGTATAATTATGTATCATTCATTAAATACTAATTATAATATAATTATATCAATTAAAGATAATTTTTTAAAAATAAATTTAAAAGAGAGAAATAGTGCAATCATTTTGGAGGAAAAATGGATTCACGAGAAAATGTCACCTCACCATCATAAGTTGGGAGAAAACCCAATTTTAGTATACTAAGGAGATTGGTATAAATTATAATAAATTATATAACATTTAAAAAGAAAATAAAATGAATAAGAAGAAAATAAAAATAAATAAAATAGATAGCAGACTACAATAAAATAAATTGAATGTGAGAGTTTTTTTGGTACATTTCATATCACATCCGTTTCAATAATAATAATAATAAATAAAAATACGTCAACTTGATATCTAAGAAAAAACGATGAGATAAAATCATAATACAGTTCTAAAGTAAAAGCTTAAATTAGAACATAATATCATTAAACAACACATATTGAAAGTAATTTCACACTACAATATACCACAAACAGGTAAATGACTTAAATTTAAATACGAAATATTTTTTATTTATGCATACATGATAACACCATGGTCTATAAATACTTCATAGATAACATATCTTATATAGCTCCAAATGATGAGCACGAAAGTTGGAGAGTGTGGTAGTTTGTGTCCACGATAGTTGCCTTCTTGCAACGACGCCTCATAGGAAGAAAAAATTGTTGTAAAAACTATCAAATGAAAGAGTAATTAGTAAACGAATGATATTTTCTTTTAGCATACATGGTCTTTTATAGTGGTAAAATAAAAATAGAACGAATTAAATTTTATATTTCTATATTAGGAATAGAATTTGATATTTATCCTAATAAAATTATTATTATTATCAATATAAATGGGTTAACAACTTGCCACTAATAAAATCATTGGATAATGAATAAGAATTAGAAGGATATCAATATAATTAAAATGAATATAATTAAAATATTTAAAAATATTTTTGATTTATAATTAGTTTAATAATGCATTAAATATTAATTTTATATAATTATAATAAAGATATTTTTCTAAATTAGTATAATTATGTATTATTCATTAAAATAATTAAAAATATTTTTGATTAATAATTGGTAAGTAGTTTAATAATGCATTAAATATTAATTTTATATAATTATAATAAAGATATTTTCCTAAATAAGTATAATTATGCATTATTCATTAAATGCATTCATTTTGGAGGAAAAATGGGTTCACGAGAAAGTGACACCTCACTTTCATTAGTTGGGGGAAAATCTAGTTTTAGTATATTAAGTAGATAGATTATACCCCGTTTACAGTGTTAAGACTTTAGACATAATCCTAATTTAATTTTGGGCAATGTCAGGAGTAAATATGTATATGATATTAAGTTAGGAGAGTAGATTTTAATTTTACACAAAATAATATAATAGATATAGTGTATAAATAAATTTACTTGACAAATATAATTACTCAGAGTGTGATATTTTACTACGATAACATATCTTTTTATATTTACTCCTTATATAACTATATATATATATATATATATATATATATATATTCTCTGTTAATTCATTATTTTTCTGTCACATGACATATTCATAATTATATTTTAAATTTTGAGTTTTCTTTATCCAATATTGCAGTGTAGGAACGGCAAGCAAAAAGGAATAAAAAAATATGAGAATATTTTAAACATAATTACTGCTAATTTTTTTTTTAGTTTTTAAATATATTATTTATTTTATTTATTTAGAGTAATAACTAAATTTATTATAACTATAATACAATTATATTTAAACTATTATTATTAGTATATTTTTTTAAAATATTGACATTTATTAATATATATAATAAATAATAGTAAATTTTTTCTCATCTTTATCATTTAAAAAATTTATAATTTTGATATGATTTTTATTCTATTTTTTTCATACCTAATGGATACTGTCTACGATCCTATCAATAGTATCACCTATAGTAGATTATACGAAGAGAAAGTATGGAAAATAAAAACCAGAATTATAAGGTTGTAGAAAATCTCATCCAAGTTTGACAAGAACAAGACAGTTTACATAAAAATAGTTCTAATAGATGATAAAATTAGTTGATTCTTTTACTAAATATTTTCAAGTAATGCTAAGTTCAGTTTATAAAAAGAGTTTAATTTTGATACACTAACAGTGTAAAATATTTTACACAGTTGTGCAATCATATATGTTCTTTTGGATGACCATTCACATAGTCAACGTAAAAGGTAGTTATTTTTACTGATGTGTCATTACATAATTGGATGCACGTGTAAAACTACTTTACACTGTTATTGCATCAAAATTAAATTCTTAAAAATATTTGTAGTTCGTATTTTAAGTTAATTTTATAAGAGACCATTCCACAAGTTAAAGACAATTCTTTTTAATAGCTTTGTAGATGCTAATAGCTTTTATATTTAATTTGTTTTGTAGTATGATAGATAAAATTCATTGTTCAATCAAGAATTATTTGACAAAAAATATTTGAGAATGAATTGGTAGAAAGGAAGGTCTATGTCTACTCAAATTTTGAGATTAAGGAATCAAGCGGAATTTAATTTCTTACATTATTCACTCATTTGTTCTTATAATTTCTTATATTATTCACTCATTTGTTCTTAATTTGGTACTTTTAATTTAATTTTTTTGTTCAATTACATGTTATTTGACTCTTGATTGGAAAAGAAAAACTTATATCATGGTAAAAATAAGGAGAAGTGACCAGTACACTGTGATTGATCTTCATGATTTGCAGTATATAAAATTTTAATATTTTAATGTAAATATTTTTTTTGGTAATAATTATGTGTTGTAGTGCAAAATCTTTATTTTCTTTATATATTACTACTTATTTCTCTTAATTCTCATTTTCATTCAGAAATGAGAAAAAAATAAGATGCACACTATGATATCAATTTACAATCTAATTACTTGATCATCTATGTGATCACCAAATAATCGAATGCATAATTATTCTCTAATTTATAAAATTTAACAAAGACATTGGTAAGCATATTAGTTTAAGATTTATTTATATATTTTATTTATTTATGTTATATTTGTAATCATATTATATCTATTTTTTCAATATATTTTTTTTAAAAATATCGTTAATGTTAGTATATGGTGTATTAAATAAATTGAATGATAAAAACACGTAATTATTTTCTTTTTTAGTCAAGATTCAGTAAAATACTGAAATATAGACTTGCAATATTAATAGTGAAGTGGAGAAAAAAATATAATATCATATCAATTTTTTTAAATCATAATTGTAATTTATGATTGAAATCATAATTTAAATATTTTAAATGGGATAATTTCATTTAGAGAATTCATAATTCAAACATAATTTTTATACACTTAATAGCTACATTTGAGTTAATACACTTAATACCATATTTAAAAAAATGAACAATACACATCATATTACTTATTTATTAATTAAATTATTAAAATTTAAATTAATTTTAATAAAATAATTTAAAATTATAATTTCAATCTTATCACGTGCATAGCACGGGTTATTATATTTGTTTTGTTTCTAAAATTAATCCTATTTAAAATTTGGACTAAACAAATTGAGTCAATTAACTCAAAAAAATAATAGAATAAATGAATTAACCAACAAGATAAATGGCCATTAAATTTTTTTTTTGTATTTTCCAAAAATATACTATTTTTAATTTTTTTTATTTGGTCTAAAAATTCGATCCGATGCATCAAAAACTTTATTCTCTAAGGTTGTTTTGTTCAAAAGTGATTTTTTTTATCCAAATTCTTTTTTTTTCCCTAAAATTTAACTTTTATCTAAATTAAAAAAATAAATGGTTAGTTCATTTAACCAATTGGACTAATAATAAATAATTTGTGATTGAAAATTAAAATCTGTAAACAAACAAAAAAATAAATAGGCCAATTCATATAACTCGTAAGTTTAGACATACAAAATTTAAATGAGTCGAATTAGACTCTTTGATTGGGGTGAAAAAACGGGCTGTCTCGCCCCGCCTCGCCCCGCCCCGCCTAGGTCCACGTCACAAACGGGGCGATCCACCCCACCAATTAAAATGGATTCAAAATGTTAGTTCGTCTCAATTTATAGCAGATTGATGGGCTGATGGGTTAGTCTGCTTGACTTTTTTTTTTAATAAAATTTATTAAAATTAATCAAAAAAGTCAAATACAAATAAAAAAAATAGTCAAATTATAATATAATCTTTTACTATTTTTTTAATTTTTAACTTCAATAAAATTGTTTAAAATAATATTTGTCAATAGAACCATCTTTATTTTAAAAAATAAGTCACATAATTTGAACATATATACGAAATTATAAAATAAATAAATAAAATTAATAACTAAAAGAAGAATAAAAATAAAAAATGAAAAAAATATGTGATAATTATATAATTATTAATTTTGTAGTAGTAATTATTTTTTTATTTAATAAAAAAATGAAAGCCTTTGGCATAGTGGATCGACCCGCCCGCCCCGCTAAAAATCCACAAATTTGACGGTGCAGGTTTAGCGGATTTTTTTTTATTTGGTGAGTTTTAAATCCTAGCCAACCTGCTTTTTTAGCGAGTTTGGCAGATCGATCCCACCAAAATTTCACAAATTTTTTTGAGAGAGAGAGGACGGTGACGAGAAGATGATGATAGAGTGGTTAGTGAAAAAAGATGGTATTTTTTTAAAGGGTAAACTTGTCTGTAAATTAATGGTTTGTATGTGCGAAAAAGATTATTTTAAAACAATTTCTAACCTTAAGAATAATATAAGTTGATTAAAAAAAGTTTGGAGACGATTTTATTTTTATCTAAGATATTAAGAACGAAAAAAGTACTTAACCCTTATTATTACAATGGTTAAAAAATTTTGACAACTTTAAAAAATGTAAGTAAAATTAGGATCACTCTTAAAAAATATTACTAAATAATATAAAAATATGAACTGAATTTTAACTACACTTTTTAATTAATTGTAATCAAAATTTTATAACCGCTATATCTAATATAATAATAACTACTATAAAATATACCTATTCGTTACTATTGCACACATTAAATTTTAGAGAAAAAATATGGATTAATAATTATGATAGTAATAATAAAAGTTTTTTAAATAAATAAAATAAATATTTTATTTATTAAAATAAATATTTTGTAGTATTTTTATAACTGTAAATGAAATATGTAGTTATTTTGTTTATATTGTAAACGAGATAAGATTAGAGGAGGCTTTTATATATATATATATATATATGCATTTTACCTACAATGGCTATTTATAGCCTGTGACATTCATTTCTTCAACTTTTCTCTCACTTTTATCTTTTTTTAATCAAATTTTCGAATTACTTCAAGATTATGGCGTGCACCGATAATCACAATGCGGATATCACATTGCTGGCACAACTGACTTTGAGGTTGGTGTTGTTTTTCATTTTTTGTTTATGTTAAAGCATAGATGTATTGCCATATTTAGGTTACTTTTATAGAAGTAGTATGTAGTATATATTAAGCGAATAAATATATTGTTAGGAATAGTTTAATTGATAAGGTGTGATGTTAGGCATACTTTAAAATGGACTTGTCAGTTAAATATTTATTTAGATTTGTTTTTCTTTAATCTAAGTTATCTACTTAATATACTAAAATTGGGTTTTTTCCCAACTAATGGAAGTTAGGTGTCGATTCCTCATGAATCCATTTTTTCGCCAAAATAAATTCACTATTTTCTCTTCTAAGTTTATTTTATAAAAATATCTTTATTATAATTATACTATAATTATCATTTAAGTAATAATGCATAATTATACTAATTTAGGAAAATATCTTTATTATAATTATATAAAATCAATATTTAATGCATTATTAAACTACTTATCAATTATCAATCAAAAATATTTTTAGTTATTTTAATTATATTGATAATAATAATATAATATAATATAATAATTATATGATAATGGCACTGCTTATTAATAACTAATTTATATTTCTCTAAATAAATTTATTCTAGAAAAATATATTTATTATACTTATATTATAATATTACAATTAATATTTAATGAATAATGCATAATTATACTAATTTAAGAAAATATTTTTATTATGTATCTATCTATTCTATTATATAAAAATAAGATTTTTGCACTTAATGATGGAATTGATGTGACATGCTCTTGAGATGTTTTCTGATTTATTTCATTTAATTCGTTAAAATAAATCAATTATAATTAATTAATTATATCAATTAATTAATTTGATTAGACATTTAAATCTCACCATTTATTATAGTTTATGTGAATTGATTAATTATATTAATTAATTAATTTGGTCAATTATATTAATTATTTGATTTGATAGGAGTAAATATCAAATTATTTAATAAATAATAAATATGATAATGAAATATATAAATTAATTTAATCAATTTATTTTTCTCAATACCATCTATTTATACAAGGTCAAATATTTTTTACTCATTCGCTCTTTTTTCTCTCTCCCTCTTCCTCCCTCCCTCCCTCCCCCTCTCTCTCTCTCTTCTTCCCTCCCTCCCCCTCCCTCTCTCTCGTGTTTAGGGTACAATTTTTGTAATTTATTTTTTTTGTTTCTTTTATCGTTATTTATACATTTTATTTTTTTTATATATATTTTTTTAAATTTTTTGTTTATTTTAATTGCTTATTATTAGGCGCATACTTTTTTTAGCTTCTGATTAACAAAAAAGATGTATCATCTTTACGATATTTTTAAATAATCTTACTATAATTTTATTTTGTGATATTCTATTTTGTCATGTGTACTTCAATTCATATATATATATATATATATATATATATAATCTTTTTTTTTGTGATTCACAATTAATATATTAATTGTTTGTGTATGTGGTTTATAAGTTAATATTTTTATTGATTCTCTTTATTATTATTTTTTTATGTGTCTCTTTGTTGCTCTTTATTTTAGTTATATTCATTGATTTCTCTGTATTAATGCTCTTTTTATTTGAAATATCCTGAGACTTTAGAGTGTATGTTGTGACCCATGTGATATTCGTTAATTTGGAGTATCTTTTTAGATGGTTTATGTTATAATGTGTTTGAGGAGTTGACTTAAAATTATAATATGATATATAAATTTATAATATGATTTATAGTATGCTAAAATATTAGGACATTATCATATAGATATTTTTTTATTTGTCCATTAGATTCAACTATATAGGATTTTGAAAATTATGCAATTATATAATTATTTATTTTTTCATATAATTATTGTATTAATCATTTATGTTAGTGAGACTATTTTTATTATTAATATTTATAAATATGCTATTATTTGTATAATTAATTGAATTATCTTATTCATTTAAATTTAATTCTATTGAATTAATTATTCAAGGTGTGATCACTATTTCTATTTTTAAAGTTTTTTTTAATATTATTTAACAATTCTAATAACATAATAACAATTAAGAAAGACAGAACAAAAAATTTTTAATGTAAAAATAGGACAAAAAGAATAAATTTATTTAATAATTTTTTAAGAATATATATGTTTTTTTATAGATACTTATTGTAAGCTATGAAAAATTATTAAATTCTAACAATAATTATTAAGGATAAATGATTATCATAATTAAAAATGATGTCAATTTAAATGATATACAAATAAATCATGTCAAACATAACAACTTAAAAAGGTTACTTTTGAAAGAATATAATTTATGATATTTAATTTTTTACTATATATTAAAAAAAGCATAACTACTTAACGATATTTATTTTTTAAATTCACTATGTATGCAATTTTATTCTTTTTTTTTTTTGCAAAATTTTACTCATGATGGTAATTCTTCTAATGGTGTAAATGCAGATAATTATATTTTTATTTTTTGATATAATCGATATATTATTAATAATAAATAGTAATTAACCACTCATATTTTTAATCAAAGTATTTTGACGATAGTTTCTAATTATAGATATTAATTGATGATTATTTCTTTAAGAATAAAATGTATTATGATTTTAGGTTATTTCATAATTAAAAATAATACTTTATTATTTCTTTAAAAATAAATTGCATTATGATTTTAGGTTATTTCACAATAATAATTAATGTTTGTAATATTGAATTATTCTAATTTTTTTATTTTCTATCGTTAGTAGTTAATTCTAAATTAAAAAGATTATGTTGAATTGTTGAATAGTCCAAGTATAACCGGAGTTAATTTAGTTTATTTGTTTATTAATATAATTGATTGAAAGTGTAAGACCCCAGGTTTTTGAAAATTAAATGATTAATTATTTATGAACAAATATATTATATTGAGACATAGTTTTTATTATTAATAATATTAAACTATTATTATTATTATTATTATTATTATTATTATTATTATTATTATTAAAGTTTAAAAAAAAAATGATGAATGAAATGAAAGAGAAAGAAAGAAAGAATTGGCCGAAGCCAGTTGGAAGCAAAAGAAAAGAAATAAGGCACGTTAAGAGAATAAAGGAAAGGAAATTTGAAACGTGGGCTCCATGCATATATACATATATATATAACTTGACACCTAATGCTTTTAATATCATAAACCTCCATCCATCACCTTCATTTATTTTTATTTCCACCGAATGGAAACTTGAGAAAGAAACAGAGAAACCGAGTGAAGGAGAGACCGACCATGGGTGAAGGAGAAAACCGTAACTCCCTTTGATATTCGGGTTTCGATTTCTTGAGATTCGTAACTCCAATAAAAAATTTAATCCGGTAAAAGTGTTCGTATCCTTATTCTCTACGTTTTGGCGTCACCTTTGACCGATGGAAGTTGACGGTGACGTAGCTCCTCTTCCCCTTGAGTTCGGCTAACTGGAGTTCTAGGAAGCACAGACGATTTCTGACGCTTTCTCCTTCAGCAGCTCGATCAGAAAGCTTCTCCGGAGCTTCTGTTGTTTTGATTTTGTACGGAGGTAGGGGATTTTATTTTGAAATTAACTGTTTTTAAACTTTGAATGCCATGGAAGTCTAGTGGGTATTTGTAAATAATTTATGATTGTTTGAAATGACTGAATGATGAGTTTGAGTTGTGTTTGTGACTGAATTTTGATGAATATGTATTTGATTTCTTGATTGAAAAGAGGTTGAAAATGGTTCAGTTGGGACCCGAAAAAGGGTGGCTAACCCCGAGTTTTAGGGGAAGTGCTGCCGAAATTTTATAAAAATCTGAGGTTTTATTTGAAAAGTTATTTTTAAAAGATTTGGTTTTGAAAAATTAAATTATTTGAGATTTATTTAGTTGAGAAAAATGTGTATTCTATTTTTAAAACTAGATTTATTAAGAAACACATAATGTTTTAAATCCAGTTTTGTAAGGAGAGATTTTGTTCTAAGTGTTGTTTTGAGCTTGGTTTTTTTAAGAAAATGAATCTCTGCCACAGGAGAGCAGAGAACAAGGATTTAAAGAATATATTAATTAATGAAATGTCTGCCACAGGAGAGCAGATGTGATATTGTTTGGGCCTTAGTGCCAAATGTAAAGTGGGGACGCCCACACACTGAGAACTGTTTTCCAGATGTACGCTTATTGATTTGGAAAGTCACACTGATGCGGCCTAGCCGTACGACTTAAAGTCACACTGATGCGGCCTGGCCGTACGACTTATAAGCACACTGATGCATCTGGAAAACCATATCTGGGACTCGTGCCCGGGTAATGTCGGGAGCGGGTAGACAACCGACACATGAGCTCATGGCCTGCGTTAGGGATAGACATGCATCATATTGATTGCGCATTTGTATTTGGTCTTGTTTTACTTGTTATATTTTCTATGTGTTTGTGCTGCTTGACTTGTTTGTCTTGTTGTGATTTGCTTGTACATTGAATTGAATCTCTTGTTTGCACTACTTGTTTGTGAGTGTATTAAAGTGATTACGAGTTGACATTTGACTGAGGATTAACTATGTGGCTGAGAGACAGAAAATGTGACTAATTTATATTTAAAATTTGTTTTGAGTTTAGAAATTTAAAGAAAAGTAATTATTTATCTAAAGTAGAAAAAAAAAGTATTTCCAAAGGTTTAACAAAATAGTTTTGCTAAGTAAGTTAATTATTTGCATTAAATTCATTACTTTTACGGCATTCCCATTCCCTACTGAGAACGTGTGGTTTGTTCTCACCCCAAAATCTTCCACCCTTTCAGTGACACAGGTTCGAAGATTCAGTTAGAAGATGCAGACGACTAGTAGTTTTACTTGTGATTCCTGTTATTTTTATAGAGTTCCCTCGCCCTTGTTGCTTTAAGTTTTATTTTATCCAGAGGGATAGGTATTGTATTTGAGTTTTATTTTAAATTCATTGTATAGCATTTATTATTATTAATAATTGTGTGATTTTAATTACTACAAAATAATTTTTCTGGTATTTTCTTATAAACTGAAATGCGATATCGACCTAAAGGCTCAATATTAAATAGTAAATAAGGAGAACAGGTTAGTAACTCCTTACTTTTGGTACGATCATGACGTGCTAAAAGTTAGGGTGTTACAGAAAGCATAAATGATAAATAAAACAAGAAAATAATTAGAAAAATAGAATATTAGTAATTACTTAAAATAGATAACAAAATAAGTTATAGGGTATTATTTTATTTAAATTACTAATAATTAAAAGAATAAAAGGTTAGTAATTATTTTTAAAATAGACCTTAAATTTAGTTTTATGGTACTAATTTATTTGAGTTATTAGTAAATTTTATAATTTTTAGATTTATATCTACTCAATTTATGTATTATATTTTATTCTACTTTACAAAAAATTGAGACGTGCATTTTAATTATTTATTTAAAAAGTATAGCGAAATGAGTTATATCAATTATAATTAATTATCGATAATTGATATCAATTAATTGATTGTATTAATTTGTAAGATGAATAACATATGATAAATGTTGGGAAATTAATAATTAATAAAAAATATTAAAACATCACTATTTAAAAAAAAGATACATGAAAAAAAGAAAAACGAAAAATTAAAATATTACTATTAAAAAAGCTGTTAATATACATATAAATGGGGCCGAGATTGAGGAATATATATGGATATAAAAAATAAAAAAGTATTGCACGATTGTACAATAAAAAAAATCATATATATAAAACGAAATAATTATAACAAAAAATAATTAATATATGTGATTTAAATATTTTTAATAACCGGTAACATAGAATTTAATAAAATATAATTCATATATTTTTTTATTTATATATATGTATAGAATTATTTTATGTATATGTATATATATTAAGCAAAACTACCGTAATATATATATATATATATATATATATATATATATATATATATATATATATATATATATATATATATATATATAACAAAATTAATATATAAGGTTATGGAAGTCCCATTTAAATTTGACAAGAACAAGACGACTTACATAGAAATGGTTCTTATGGATAATAAGGTAAGTTGATTATTTTTCATGATTCTTTCAAGTGATGCTAGGTCCATTTTATAAATATTTTTTGTTCATATTTTAAGTTTAAGTTTATTTGATAAGTAAACCCTTGCACTAATCAAAGAGTGTGCGATTTTATAGATTTATAAGTGCTAATTATATTTAATTTATTTTATAGTGTGATAATAGCCAATATATTTGTTGATGAATTTAACTATTACTATATTATTTATGATCATATTCAGTATATATGTCTGATTTATTGAAGAAAGTAGATTATTAAAATCGATTAATAACTATTTTACAGTTAATCCAATTAACACTAGATTAAAAAATAAATAATGCATAACAGGTTACTTTTTTATTAATCAAATTATCATAATTTAAATTAATTTTAAAAAATAATTTAAAATTATAATTTCAATCTTACGTGCATGGCACGAGTAATTACACTTGTTAAGCATATATTTATTACTTTAGTTATTAATTAGGGTTATTAAAAATTGTTAGTAAACTTAATTAAGTAACAAGATGTTTATGTTTCCATTTACTAAATATTTAAATAAATGATTTTTTTTATTTGTTATTACTTAAATTAAGTTATTAAGTTGATGGTGTATAATTATTTGTTATTTAAGTAAATATTTTTATTTAATCTAACTTATGAAGGAGATGGAAAATGGACGTTGTCATTAATAATTTAACTAAATAATTTTATTTAAATTAAATTATATAGACATTTATTAATTTAGTTATTAATTATTTAAGTAAATATTTTTATTTAAATGAATTTATAATGTAAATGTTTATAGTTATTTGTTAAAATAGTTTACTTAAAATTTAAATTAATTTGTTATGTAAACATTTGTTGGTAGAATTTTTTACTCTGAAATTTTTATAGTTTTATAGGTTTACACATTTCTGATTCTGGTTTTTTATTGTTTACTAGAAGTCTCGTCTACTTCTTCTGGTTTTTTTATTCTTGAGTGGTGCTACTCAAGAATTTTGTTTTTGACAACTCCCTGATTATGGCATTTGTGAAGCGTTGGCGTCTAAAGACCCACGCCTTCTACTCGTCATGGGGTGAGTGCACCATCACCCTACAGGACGTCGCGTACTAGCTAGGGATCCGCGCTAATGGAGAGCCAGTAAGTGGGTGCTTTCGTGACTTCCATACATGGTACGAGATTGAGGTATAGGAGTTGGTTGAGCAGCTACTCGAGGTTAGGCCTCTTGCAGTCAGTGACGGACCTAGAAAATTTATGTTGGGGGCAAAAATAATACACATTACTATCAAAATATATATTAATTTAAATTTAAAAATATAAAAGTGCACATTAATTATTCGAATAAAAAAAAACTAAAAATTACATTAGCTGCTAACGTTCTTCGCTTCAAATCTTGAAGGTACTTCTCTTTTTGTTTTCCTATTTTGAAAATGTTGAATAATTGTTTCATTATCAACTTGATTGAATGTCTCTCTTTCTATATATGTAACCAAACAATCATTCAACCAGTCATCTTCCATTCGATTACGAAGTCGACTCTTTATGATATTCATACCAAAAAATGTATAAATTCATGAAGAGAATAAAAAAATAGATTAATACCTAAATTATAATTGTTTAAATTAAAATTTTCAATTGAAAATATCAAAAAGAGAAACAATAAAATTGAAAGATACATAGAGTCATAGAAAACTATATAAAACAAAATATAGAATTTAAAATTTACTTTTTGATGAAGAGAAGATAACTACTAGACAAGGAATAGAAAAAGAAGGTTGAAAATATGAAACTAAGAAAAGGGTTTAAGAGAATAAATGAGTGAGGACTAGAATTTAAAAATAGAAGAAGACTAAATTTAATTAGGTTAACTAATAGTTAAAATCATAAAAGGATAAAAATGGGCTTAAACTTTTAATAATTGGGCTTAATTTATTTGTAGTGGGATTATTTAAAATTAAAAATAGGGGCATATTATATATATAATGGTTTAAAAATATAAAATAACACTGGGGCAAGTGCCCCCCATTCATAAGCATGGGTCCGTGCCTGCTTGCAGTCCAGCAGCAGGGAGCATAGATGAGAGTTTTTCTCCCTAAAGTTGGCATGTGTAACACCCTAACTTTTGGTACCTCATGATCGTACTAAAAACTCAGGCATCACTTACCTCTAAACCTTTTTACTTTATACTATCTTTATTTCATATTGAGCCTTCGCGAATATGAATCGAAATTTTAAACAAGAAATCAAAAGAAGACTATTTTATAACAGTTAACCACAAAAGTATGGATATTCACATAGCTCTATATACATAAACTTATTTAAAGATTCTCAAATACAAGTCCTACCCCTCTAAAAATCAAAGACAATAAATGGCGAGGGGAAAGTCTAAGGCTAAACCAACTATAGAAAATACGAATACATATATACATAAAGTTCTGATGTCCGGTCGCGGCTCTGCGTCAAGGATTTCTGAACCTGTTGCTGAAAGAAAAATCTGTAGGGGGTGAGAACGTCGTCCTCGCATGTTCTCAGTAAGAAAAGTGAATGCCGTAAAAGTAATGAACACAATGCAAATAATTGACTTTACCCCGTAAAACTATTCTTTTATCAAACCTTTGAAAATATTTTTTAATTTTACTTTAGACAATTAATTGCTTTCTTTAAAATTTCTGAACTTAAAACAAAACTCATTCACAACATTAATTCTTAATCACTTCAATACATAAACTAATAGTACCAGAGATCCAATTGAACACACAAGTAAGGCAGGATAAGACAACCAACACAATCACAAGGAAAATACAACAAGCAAAACACAACCAAGTACAAATGCGCAAACAATATGATGCATGTCTGTCCTAAGCAGGCCATGAGCTCATGCATCGGTTGTCTACCCGCAATCCGGCATTACTTGAGGTGAACCCCAAATATGGTTTCTTTACCGTGTCAGTTAGACACAATTATCATCATGGGCGAATCCATATTAGTCAGGATATATTGGCATCACGGTAAGAAACAGGCTATCAGTTAGGCGAACATTCCCGCATTAGCAATCTCAGGCTATCAGTTAGGCGGGCACTTTCACATTAGCAATTTGGCACAAAGGCGCATTCAATCAAGCAATATGCTATCAGTTAGGCAGACATTCCCACATTAGCAATCTTAGACTATCAGTCAGGTGGACACTTCTGCACTAGCACTTTGGCACAAGACCCATTCGACATACACTTTTCATGATTCATTATCCGTTTCAGTTATCTCTTTCATACATGGCTTCTCATTTTCTTCTTCTTTATTATGCCATCACATCACCAATTACATACACACACCTCTACATCACTTATATTATTAAACGTACCTCCGCATCACCGTTTAGTTACACATACCTCCGCATCACCAAATAATCAATCACTCTTACCTCCAAATCACCTCATAGGTATACTTTCAGTCTTAGTATCAAAATATTTAATTTTCAAATACCCAAACTTCTTTAACTTTCAATCAAGATAAAAGTCACTTTCTTAATAAACCAAACTCAATTCCTAACTTAAAACAATTTTTTTTAATAAGTCAAAATCAATTAATACGATTCTTAAATTAAATTTTCTTTTAAATAACGCTTTAAACAAGCCTCAGAGTTTTTTAAAAATTTCTATAGCATTCAGCTAAAATTCGAATTTTACCACCCTTCAAAGGTCCCTACCAAACCATCCTGAATTCTCAAAAACCCTTCTTGATAATTCAAACAAATCAAACTCAATATTATAAATCCATTTTCAATTCTCAAAGATCTCTTTCAATAAATCAAAATTTTAATACAAGAATCCTTTTCTCAATTATGAGTAAATATGTAAACCAAATCTTTTTCTAACATAGAGTTATTTCTCAAAATAAACTTGTCAATCAGTTTTCCAAAATAACATCACTTTTTCGTATATTTTTACAAGAATTCAGACAGAACCTTCTCTTAAAAATAGGCTTCACCACCCTCAAGCTCATTTCCATGATTTCTTAACTTATCTCAATCCAAGCCAGTACTCTATTCATGCATCATTTTACCAAGGCATACACATAATTTATTCACAGCCACAGTTTTGACAATTCTCAAACATTCAGAAAACCAAATACATATTCATTAAATTCAATTATTTTCACAATCACAAATCCAACACAAATTCGTCATTCAACCAGTCCAGACAGTCATAAATTGTTTTCAATTACTCATTAAGCTTTTGAGCATTCATGAATTAAAAAACTTATAATTTAAAAAATGAATTCTCTAACTCCATACAAAATTCAACGAAAATTCTGGAGAAACTTTTTGACCAAGCTGCTAAAAAGGAAAACGTTAAAAATCATCTGTACTCCTAAACCTCCAACTGGCCAAACTCAAGGAGAAAGGGAACTACGCCACCGTCAATTTCTACCGAACAAAAATAATGCCAACGTATAAAGGAGGAAGATATGAATACTTTTATCGAATTAAATTTTTTTTATTGGAGTTACGGATTTCAAAAAATTAAAGCCAAAAATCATGGAGGAGTCATGGCTCTCCTTCAAGGACACTCGATCTCTCTCACTTTCATTCCCTTTCCAAGTTTTAATTCGGGGATGATATTGAATATAATAAAAGGTATGATGGTGATTATTTGAGGATTTATGGTATTAAGGCTTATGTGTCATGATAATATATATGTATACATGCATTAAGTCTACGTTTCAAATTTTCTTCCCTTTGTTCTCTTAATATCTCGTGCCTCCTTTCTTTTCTTTTGCTTCCAAATGGCTTCGGCCAATTCATTCTTTTTTTTGGAACTTTAATAAAATAATAATAATTTTTTTAATATATTTTTTAAAATATTTTATTATAATAAAAATTATTTAAAAATTTTAATTAATTTTAAATTTAAAATATTATAAATTTAATTTAATTACTTTTAAAAAAATATTTTTTGAATAAAATTATTAAATATAATAAATTATAAATAACTCAATATTTAATTTTTTAAAAGCACGGGCTGTTATACCATGTCTTTGGGAGTATTTCCGACAGATACCTGTTACTGATGATCCAGTCACCCTCCGACAGTACGTGAGGTGCTATATATTGTTGATGATCGAGAGTTACCTGATGACTGATAAGTTCAATAATTAGGTCCATCTTTGGTAGCTTCCACTACTAGATAACTTTCAGATGCGTTCTCTGTCTTGGGATCTGCGGTGCTAGCATGGGCGTACCATTCCCTATGTTCTGCAACATACTGCTCCACCATGGACACAGTAAGCATGAAACGCTCTAGGAGGATGCCAACCACTATCATCAACTCTCAGTGCAGCCTTGATCACCTGGGATCTATTAGAAATAATCAACAAGCACGTCACCTCAGATTGGTAAGGAAGAAAGACCATGACTTCGTCATCTCGGACTCAATAATTGCAAAGACTACAGGAAGGATATTACTGTTACTGTCCTGTGCCACTGCAATAAGCAAAACACTACCATATTTACCATATAGATGTGTGCCATCGACGAAAACAAACGTCTTACAATGTTTGAAAGCCTCCACACAGGCAAAAAAGCCCAAAATACCTTATCAAGCATGTTGCAATCACGCACCATAAGGTGCCCATCATATTACGATACAACACTGATCTCACATATCGTTCTGGGATAATAACTTTGCAATGTTTGCAGCAACCTTGGCACCTTATTGTATGACTCCTCCTAATCACCATATATTTGTACAATTACCTTTTTCTTTGCCTTCCAGACTTTTCTATACGAGGGTTTGAAGTGATAACTTTGCCTAACTGCACCCTGTAGGACAGAAATGCTGACGGATGGGCTTGATTGTATCAACGGGAGGATGACACGGTAGATGAGGCCGCTGTCCAACTGTTGATGGTCCTGAAACATGGTGGGTGCTAAACACATGTGCGAGATCCTCCCACCCTACACACCTCCCTAACGAAATAGAACAATCATAGTTGACATGTACAACAAGCATAACAATGATAATTGAGAATATAGAACACAATTAAACTTAAACTTACTGTTGAGTTTGGAAAACTTATATTTAATTAAATGATGATCAAATATTATTAAAATATAAATTAGAAAATTATTAAAATTATTATTAAGTGTCTTATTTAATAACTTCTAATGGGTTGTTTGATATTTTTGTTAGTGTGTAGGAAGAAAAATAAAATTGTTATCTTGGCCCAAGTGATGAAAGTCCAATTTAGTAACCAAAAATTAATTCAATTCAATTTATTTGCATTGAAAGCTCCACGGTTACCTACTCCCCATTGTGGAATGAAATTTAAAATTCAAATGGATTAATTGCTTGCATAGGTAACTGAAACATAAAGTTAAATTGAGTTAATTTTACGTTGCATGCTTTGTTTCTTTTCTCTCTTCTCTCTCTTATTTTTGGTTGTCACTTCAATCAGAGAAAAGAAGCAAAAGCAAGCTATCAGAGAAATTACAGTGAAGCTATGAAGAAGAAAAAAGGCTAGGTTGATGATGGTCTGTGCAAAAGAAAGATCTGAAACATGGTGTGGCTAAGATCTTTGCCACTGAAGGAAAGATTTCAAGAAGAAGCTTCAAGATCTTCATACCAAGAATAGAAGCAATCAGCCTCGGTCAGAGAAGAAGATCTCTGTGGTAAAGCTCGTTTCCATTTTTGTTCATCCAAGACAGAAGGTAGCTACTGGAACTACGTAGAGGAAGAAGCAAATATGGAAAAGAAGGAGCTGTCAAGGATCAAAGATTCATCAAGTGTTAGAATTCATTCTTGGGGACAAAGTCAAGATGAAAGGCTCAGATTGATAAAGCTTGATGAGAAAGGATGAGAGAGAGGTACATGCATGTTGATTTGCTTTTGGTTTTCCCTCTCTCTTCTCTCTGTCTGAACCGGCTATGCATTGGAGAAGATGTTGGTGGCTTGGTTAAACCGGTTTCAACCTTGGAAGCTTCCCCATCTATAATAAGGGTGAACGGCCAAGGGTTGAGACAAGAAGAGAAAGTGTAAAGCACATAGTTCTTATAGCTACCCAAGCTTCCTGAGTTCTTCTGCTTCAAAGATGTTCATTTTCTTTTCTTTTTTTTAGTATTGTCTGTCTTGATTTCATGATAAAAGGAAAATATGGTAAGGTTTGTAAGAAAAAGCTAGTGAGAGAAAAAAGGCAGTGAGTAAAATTAAAGAAAAAGACATAGATGTCTTAGAGTTTCTTTGTACATCTGTTTGTTGTGTTTCATGATCCTATAAGGATTTCCTTGCAAGTTGGGTTAGCACTTTGCGGTTGAAAGCTTGGTAGGTGACCAAGTCAAGTTCAGATTTGGGGATAGAATCTGGATTTGTCCTAGATAGGAATGGGTAGTTCCTAGAGAAGAATTGGTATATGTAATCTGATGATTATAGTGAAATTCCATCACTGTTGTAATGGAGACTGGATGTAGGCTGCATTGCACTTAGCAGCTGAACCAGGATACTTCTGGGTGTGAATCTCACTCTCTCTTCTACTCCTATTCTGTTTCTGTTGCACTGGAGACAAAATTGAAAAATATCTCCTAATCGGTTACGAGACAAAAAAGAAAATGTCTCTTGACTGGTTATGAGACAAAAAGTAGAAATATCTCCTGAAGCTATTTAAAAAAGTAGAAATTAATATACAGCAAAAAATGGGCTAAGATTCAACCCCCTTCTCTTAGCCATTGATTACCATCGATTGGTATCAGAGCTTGGTCTCAAAGAGATCAAGCTTTGCAGCTTGGAGAAAAGATCCTGATGGCGGCTAACAGTGGCTCAAATCTGGTGGCCTATACTCTGACAGAAGGGCAGTCAAGTAACAGACCTCCATTCTTCAATGGAAAGAACTACAGTTACTGGAAAGAAAGAATGAAGATATTTGTTCAATCTGTAGACTACAGACTTTGGAAGATAATCATGGAAGGTCCACAATTTCTAACCACTACTGGAGTTGATGGTGTAGTTACTCTCAAAGGTGAAGCCGATTGGAATGAGGATGATAGAAAGAAAGTAGAGCTCAACACCAAAGCAGTCAACTTGCTCAACTGTGCAGTCAGCTTCGAGGAATACCGGCGGGTATCACGATGCACAACAGTAAAGGAAATTTGGGACAAACTTTAAATCACTCATGAAGGCACAACTCAAGTCAAGAGATCCAGAATAGACATGCTGAATAGAGAATATGAAATATTCTCAATGAAGGAAGGAGAGACGATAGATGAATTGTTTTAAAGATTCAACGTCATCGTCACCGGCTTGGATGCTATGGGGATCACATATTCTGAATCTGTGCTTGTGAGAAGAATATTGAGATGTCTTATAAAATAATTGGAAACCAAAGCAATAGTGATAGCTGAAAGTTGTAACATCGATACTATGACCTATGATGATTTGAGGGGGAATTTACTTGCACCTTTGAAAATACATATTTGAAAAAAGATACAAAAAAGAAAGGAATTGCACTCAAATTTGTTACTAAACCTCTAGAGAATGAATCCAGTGATAAATCTTCTGAAAATGAATTTGTTTTGTTTGCTAAGAAATTCAGAAAAATGGTGAAGCTGAAGGAACGAAACAAAGAAGGCAGCTCAAGGAAGCCAAAGAGGGATCTCAGCAAAGTAATCTGTTACAATTGTAAAGAAGCTGGGCACTTCAAGTATGATTGTCCAAAACTGAAGAAGGAGGACAAGCCGAAGAAAGGAAAGAAGAAAGGCCTCATGGCATCTTGGGAGGATGATGAGCAGATAATTTATACCCTTTTTGGCATTGTTTTTACATAGTTTTTAGTATGTTTTAGTTAGTTTTTATTATGTTTTTATTAGTTTTTATTCAAAAATCACATTTCTGGACTTTACTATGAGTTTGTGTATTTTTCTATGATTTCAGGTATTTTCTGGCTGAAATTGAGGGATCTGAGCAAAAATCTGATTCAGAGGCTGAAAAAGGACTGCAGTTGCTGTTGAATTCTGACCCTCCTACACTTGAAGTGGATTTTCTGGAGCTACAGAAGCCAAATTGGCGTGCTCTCAATTGCATTGAAAGTTAGACATCCTGGGCTTTCTAGCAATATATAATAGTTCATACTTTGCCTGAGATTTAATAGCCCAAACTGGTGTTCAAAGTCAGCCCAAGGAATTCTAGCGTAAAACGCCCAAACTGGCACCAGAATTGGAGTTAAACGCCCAAACTACCACCAAAGCTGGCGTTTAACTCCAGAAACAGCCTAAGCACGAAAAAGCTTCAATTCTCAGCCCAAGCACACACCAAGTGGGCCCTGGAAGTAGATTTCTGCACTATCTGCACTTAGTTACTCATTCTCTGTAAATCCTAGTAACTAGTTTAGTATAAAAACTACTTTTAGAGATTTATTTTATGTCTCTGAGCTTATCTTTAATATTATGTAACTTTTACACTTTGAGACCTCCATGGGAGGCTGGCCACTTGGTCATGCCTACCCTATTTTCACTTATGTATTTTCAACGGTGGAGTTTCTACACCCCATAGATTAAGGTGTGGAGCTCTGCTATTCTTCATGAATTAATGCAAGTACTATTGTTTATCCTTCAATTCATGCCTACTTCTTCTCCAAGATATACTCTTGTTCTTAATTCAGTTAAGTCAGAATGAAGGGGTGACCCGTGACAATCATCCAATCTTCGTTACTCGCTTAGCCAAGATCCGCATGCCTGACAACTACAAAGCGGTCTACATAATGTTCAACGTAATCATTGGACACCAGCTGGAGTATATTCTCTTGGATATCCAATCCACGGACCGAATCCGTGAGATTAGTATCTTCGTGGTATAGGCTAGAACCATTGGCAGCATTCCTGGGATCCGGAAAGTCTAAACCTTGTCTGTGGTATTCCGAGTAGGATCTGGGAAGGGATGACTATAAAGAGCTTCAAACCTGCGAATGTGGGGCGCAAGTGACAGTGTGCAAAAGGACAATGGTCCTATTCCGACGCTAGCGGGAACCGACAGATGATTAGCCGTGCGGTAACAACGCATATGGATTTGTTTTAATCCGAGAGGATCATACAGCTTGCCATGGAAGGAGGTAACGCATGGTTGGAAGAAGGCAGTAGGAAAGCAGAGGTTCAGAAGTAACAAAGCATCTCCATACGCTTATCTGAAATTCTCACCAATGAATTACATAAGTATCTCTATCCTATTTTATGTTTTATTTATATTTTAATTATCAAAACCTCATAACCAATTTAATCCGCCTGACTGAGATTTACAAGATGACCATAACTTGTTTTAAGCCGACAGTCTCCGTGGGATCGACCCTTACTCACGTAAGGTATTACTTGGACGACCCAGTGCACTTGCTGGTTTGTTGCATCGGAGTCGTGAATGAAAGTGTGAGAATCACGATTTCGTGCACCAAGTTTTTGGCGCCGTTGCTGGGGATTGTTCGAGTTTGGACAACTGACGGTTCATCTGTTGCTTAGATTATGTAATTTTCTTCTTGTTTCAACATTTGTTTTATTTTCAAAAAGCTTTCAAAAATCTTTCAAAATATTTTCTTCTTTTTCATTTTTCCAAAATAATTTTCGAAAAATATCAAAAAAATTAACAAAATCATAAAAACCAAAAATATTTTGTGTTTCTTGTTTGAGTTTAGTGTCAATTTTTAAGTTTGGTGTCAATTGTATTTTTTTTTAATTTTTCTTAAAATTTTCGAAAACTCATGCATGGTGTTCTTCATGATCTTCAAGTTGTTCTTGTTGATCTTCTTTGTTTGATCTCTAATTTTTCTTGTTTTGTGTCTTTTCTTGATTTTCATATGCATTTTCAATTTGTTAGTGTCTCAACATTAAAAATTTCTAAGTTTGGTGTCTTGCATGTGTTTCTTTTCTTAAAAATTTTTCAAAAATATATTCTTGATGTTCATCATGATCTTCAAAGTGTTCTTGGTGTTCATCTTGACATTCAAAGTATTCTTGCATGCATTAGTTGTTTTGATTCATAATTTTTATGTTTTGTTTCAATTTGGTGTTTTTCTCTCTCCTCATTAAAAATTCAAAATAAAAAATATCTTTCCCTTATTCTTCTCATAAATTTCGAAATTTTGGATTGAGTTAGTAAAAAATTTTTAAAATTTAGTTGTTTCTTATGAGTCAAATCAAAATTTCAATTTAAAAATCCTATCTTTTCAAAACTTTTTCAAAAAAATCAAATCTTTTTTATTTTTCTTTCATGTTTTTCGAAAATTTTAAAAATTAATTTTCAAAATCTTTTTCTTACTTTTATTTCATATTTTCAAAATTAATTGCTAACATTTAATGTTTTGAGTCAAAAATTTCAAGTTGTTACTTGCCTATTAAGAAAGATTTAATCTTTAAATTCTAGAATCATATCTTTTAGTTTCTTGTTAGTCAAGTAATCAACTTTAATTTCGAAAATCAAATCTTTTTAATTTTATTTTCAAATCTTTTTTAAAATAGATTTCAATCATATCTTTTTCAAAATCAATTTCAAAATCCTTTTCTAACTTCTTATCTTTTCAAAATTGATTTTCAAATATTTTTCAATTAACTACTTGACTTTTTGGTTTGATTTTAAAATTCTTATCTTTTTCAAAATCATTTAACTACTTTCCTCTCTCTAATTTTCAAAAATTATTAACTTCTTTTTCAAAATTCTTTTTAATTAACTAATTATTTTAAATTTTAATTTTATTTTATTCCTTTTTATAATTTCGAATTCTAACTAATAATTAAAATAAAAACAAAAATATTTTTCTTTTTTTTTTAATTATTTTTGAAAACTCTCTCTCACTCATCTCTTTCTATTTATTTGTTTACTAACACTTCTCTTGTTCTTATAATTCGAACCCTCTCTTCCTCTCTGTGTTCGAATTCTTCATCTCCTCTCTATATCATTCTTCTATTCTTCTCTTCTTCTACTCACATAAAGGAATCTCTATATTGTGACATAGAGGATTCCTCTTCTTTCTCTGTTCTCTTCTTTTTCATATGAGCAGGAACAAGGATAAGAACATTCTTGTTGAAGCTGATCCTGAACCTGAAAGGACTCTGAAGAGGAAGCTAAGGGAAGCTAAAGCACAACTCTCTAGAGAAAACCTTGCAGAACTTTTCAAAAAAGAAGAAGACATGGCCGAACCCAACAACAATGGTGGAGATGCAAGAAAGATGATTAGTGACTTTGTTGCACCATCTTCTGACTTCTATGGAAGAAGCATCTCAATTCCTTCAATTGGAGCAAATAACTTTGAGCTTAAGCCTCAATTAGTTTCTCTAATACAGCAGAATTGCAAGTTTCATGGACTTTCATTGGAAGATCCTCATCAGTTTTTAGCTGAATTCTTGCAAATTTGTGACACTGTTAAGACCAATGGGGTTAATCCTGAGGTCTACAGACTTATGCTTTTCCCTTTTGCTGTAAGAGACAGAGCTAGGACATGGTTGGACTCACAACCTAAAGAAAGCCTGAACTCTTAGGAAAAGTTGGTCAATGCTTTCTTGGCCAAATTCTTTCCACCTCAAAAATTGAGTAAGCTTAGAGTGGAAGTCCAAACCTTCAAACAAAAGGAAGGTGAATCCCTCTATGAAGCATGGGAAAGATACAAGCAGTTGATCAGAAGGTGTCATTCTGGCATGCTTTCAGAATGGAGCATCATATGTATATTCTATGATGGTCTATCTGAATTGTCAAAGTTGTCATTGGAAAACTCTGCTGGTGGATCTCTTCATCTGAAGAAGATGCCTGAGGAAGCCCAGGAACTCATTGAAATGGTTGCAAATAACCAGTTCATGTACACTTCTGAAAGGAATCCTGTGAATAATGGGACAACTCAGAAGAAAGGAGTTCTTGAGGTTGATACTCTGAATGCCATATTGGCTCAGAACAAAATATTGACTCAGCAAGTCAATATGATTTCTCAGAGTCTGACTGGAATGCAAGCTGCATCCGGCAGTACTAAAGAAGCCTCCTCTGAAGAAGAAGCTTATGATCCTGAGAATTCTGGAATGGAAGAAGTGAATTACATGGGAGAATCCTATGTAAATACTTACAATCCTTCATGGAGGAATCATCCTAATCTCTCATGGAAGGATCAATAGAAGCCTAATCAAGGCTTCAATAATAATAATGGTGGAAGAACACGGTTTGGCAATAGCAAACCTTTCCCATCATCTTCTCAGCAACAGACAGAGAATTCTAAGCAGAGCATCTCTGACTTAGCAACCATAATCTCTAATCTAAGTAAGACCACTCAAAGTTTCATGACTGAAACAAGGTCCTCCATTAGAAATTTGGAGGCACATGTGGGTCAGCTGAGTAAAAGAGTTAATGAACTCCCTCCTAGTACTCTCCCAAGCAATACAGAAGAGAATCCAAAGAGAGAGTGCAAGGCCATCAACATACCCCACACGGCCGAACCTGGAGAGGAGAAAGAGGCAGTGATTTCCAGTGAGAAAGACCTCAATGGATGTCCACTGGCCACTAGGAAGTTCCCTCATGAGGAATCAAAAGAATCTGAGGCTCATACAGAGACCATAGAGATTCCACTGAACTTACTATTGCCATTCATGAGCTCTGATGAGTATTCTTCCTCTGAAGAGGATGAAGACATTGTTGAAGAACAAGTTGCTCTGTATCTAGGAGCAATCATGAAGCTGAATGCCAAGCTATTTGGTAATGAGACCTGGGAGGATGAACCTCCATTGCTCATCAATGAACTGAATGATCTGGTTCAACTGAAATTACCTCAGAAGAAACAGGATCCTGAAAAGTTCTTAATACCTTGTACCATAGGCACCATGACCTTTGAGAAGGCTCTATGTGACCTGGGGTCAAGTATAAACATCATGCCCCTCTCTGTAATGGAGAAACTAGGGATCTTTGAGGTGCAAGCTGCAAGAATCTCACTAGAGATGGCAGACAATTCAAGGAAACAGGCTTATGGACTTGTAAAGGATGTCTTAGTGAAGGTTGAAGGCTTTTACATCCCTGTAGACTTCGTAATCCTAGACACTGGGAAGGATGAAGATGAATCCATCATCCTTGGAAGACCCTTCTTAGACACACCAAAAGCTGTGATTGATGTGTACAGAGGAGAGTTAGTCCTTCAATTGAATGAGGACTACCTTGTGTTTAAGGCTCAAGGATCTTCTTCTGTAACCATGGAGAGGAAGCATGAAAAGCTTCTCTCAATACAGAGTCAAACAGAGCCCCCACATTCAACTTCTAATTTTGGTGTTGGGAGGTCAACACTAAGCTCTGAATATCTGTTGAGACTCTCCGAGCTCACTGTCAAGCTATTGACATTAAAGAAGCGCTTATTGGGAGGCAACCCAATGTTATTTAATTATATTTCTATATATATATTCTATTGTTATTTTATGTTTTCTTTAGGTTGATGATTATGTGAAGTCACAAAAACAACTACAAAATTAAAGCGGACTCAAAAACAGCATGAAAAATAGAACACCTTGGAGGACAGGCTTACTGGCATTTAAACGCCAGTAAGGATAGCAGAATGGGCGTTTAACTCCCAGCCTGGCAGCATTCTGGGCGTTTAACGCCAGAAAAGGGTGTCTGGCATTTGGCTGGCATTAAACGCCAGAAATGGCAGACAGACTGGCGTTTAACGCCAGAAAGGGGTAGCAGACTGGCGTTTAACGCCAGGAAAGGTAGCAGAGCTGGCGTTAAACGCCAGATTTGGCACACTGAGGGCGTTTAAACGCTAGAATGGTGCAGGGACTTAATTTCTTTGACACCTCAGGATCTGTAGACCCCACAGGATCCCCACCTACCCCTCCCTCTTCTTCTCTCATCTTCACACCTTTCCATAACATTCTTCCCCATACACCCTTGACCAATCACCTCAATACCTCTTTCCCAAACACCCTCACCTATCAAATCTTACCCTCTTCTCCATACTCTCTTCACCACTCACATCTATCCATCATAAACCCCACCTACCTCACCATTCAAATTCAAACCATTTCTCTCCCAAACCCAACCCCTCATACACAGCTACCCTCTCTCCCTTACCCTATAAATAACCCTCCTCACTACCTTCATTTTCACACATCTTACACACTTAAACCCCCTTGGCCGAACCCACTCCTCACCTCTATCTCCTCTATTTCTTCTTCTTCTCCTCCTTTCTTTCTTCTTTTGCTCGAGGACGAGCAAACATTTTAAGTTTGGTGTGGAAAAAGCCCCGCTTTTTATTTTTTCATAACCACTAATGGCACCTAAGGCTGGAGAAACCTCTAGAAAGAGGAAAGAAAAGGCAATTGCTTCCACCTCCGAGTCAGGAGAGATAGAGAGACTCATCTCAAAAGCCCATCACTAAGAAAAGGATAGAGCAAACAAGAGAGCCCACTCATGGACCTCAACAAGAGTATGAGGAAGTTCCTCATCATGAAATCCCTGAAATGCCTCAAGGGATGCACTTTCCTCCACATAACTATTGGGAGCAAATCAACACTTCTTTAGAAGATTTGAGTTCCAACATGGAGCAACTAAGAGTGGAGCACCAAGAGCACTCCATCATCCTCCATGAAATTAGAGAGGACCAAAAGGCCATGAGAGAGGAGCAACAAAGGCAAGGAAGAGACATTGAGGAGCTCAAGAACTCCATAAGATCTTCAAGAGGAAGAACAAGCCGCATTCACTAAGGTGGACCCATTCTTTAATTTCCTTGTTCTTTATTTTCTGTTTTTCGTTTCCTATGCTTTATGTTTTATCTATGTTTGTGTCTTTACTACATGATCATTAATATTTAATGTCTATGCCTTAAAGTTATGAATGTCCTATGAATCCTTCACCTTTCTTAAATGAAAAATATTTTTAATTGCAAAAGAACAAGAAGTGCATGGTTTCGAATTTTATCTTGAAGTTAGCTTAATTATTTTGATGTGGTGGCAATACTTTTTGTTTTCTGAATGAATGCTTGAACAGTGCATATTTCTGATATTGTTGTTTATGAATGTTAAAATTGTTGGCTCTTGAAAGAACAATGAAAAAGGAGAAATATTATTGACCATCTGAAAAATTATAAAATTGATTCTTGAAGCAAGAAAAAGCAGTGAAAAATAAAGCTTGCGAAAAAAAATGGCAAAAAAAATAAAGAAAAAAAAGAAAGAAAAAAGAAAAAGTAAGCAGAAAAAGCCAATAGCTCTTTAAACTAAAAGGCAAGAGCAAAAAGCCAATAGCCCTTTAAACCAAAAGGCAAGGGTAAAAAGGATCCAATGCTTTGAGCATTAATGGATAGGAGGGCCCAAAGGAATAAAATCCTGGCCTAAGCGGCTAAATCAAGCTGTCCCTAACCATGTGCTTGTGGCGTGAAGGTGTCAAGTGAAAAGCTTGAGACTGAGCGGTTAAAGTCGTGGTCCAAAGCAAAAAGAGTGTACTTAAAAGCTCTGGACACCTCTAATTAGGGACTCTAGCAAAGCTTAGTCACAATCTGAAAGGGTTCACCCAATTATGTGTCTGTGGCATTTATGTATCCGGTGGTAATACTGGAAAACAAAATGCTTAGGGTCACGGCCAAGACTCATAAAGTAACTGTGTTTAAGAATCAACATACTGAACTAGGAGAATCAATAACACTATCTAAATTCTGAGTTTCTATAGATGCCAATCATTCTGAACTTCAAAGAATAAAGTGAGATGCCAAAACTGTTCGGAAGCAAAAAGCTACAAGTCCCGCTCATCTAATTGAGACTAATCTTCGTTGATATTTTTGAAATTCATTGTATATTCTCTTCTTTTTATCCTATCTTATTTTTAGTTGCTTGGGGACAAGCAACAATTTAAGTTTGGTGTTGTGATGAGCGGATAATTTATACCCTTTTTGGCATTGTTTTTACATAGTTTTTAGTATGTTTTAGTTAATTTTTATTATGTTTTATTAGTTTTTATTCAAAAATCACATTTTTGGACTTTACTATGAGTTTGTGTGTTTTTCTGTGATTTCAGGTATTTTCTGGCTGAAATTGAGGGACCTGAGCAAAAATCTGATTCAGAGGCTAAAAAAGGACTACAGATGCTGTTGGATTCTGACCCTTCTACACTCGAAGTAGGTTTTATAGAGCTACAGAAGCCCAATTGGCACGATCTTAATTGCGTTGGAAAGTAAACATTCTGGACTTTCCAGAAATATATAATAGTCTATACTTTGCCCGAGATTTGATGGCCCAAATTGGTGTTCAAAGTCAGCCCAAGGAATTCTGGCATAAAACGCCCAAACTGGCACCAGAATTGGAGTTAAACGCCCAAACTGGCACCAAAGCTGGCATTTAACTCCAGGAACAGCCTAAGCACGAAAAAGCTTCAATGCTCAGCCCAAGCACACACCAAGTGGGTCCTAGAAGTAGATTTTTGCACTATCTGCACTTAGTTACTCATTCTCTGTAAACCCTAGTAACTAGTTTAGTATAAAAACTACTTTTAGAGATTTATTTTATGTCTCTGAGCTTATCTTTAATATTATGTAACTTTTACACTTTGAGACCTCCGTGGGGGGCTGGCCACTCGGCCATGCCTACCCTATTTTCACTTATGTATTTTCAACGGTGGAGTTTCTACACCCCATAGATTAAGGTATGGAGCTCTGCTGTTCTTCATGAATTAATGCAAGTACTATTGTTTATCCTTTAATTCACGCCTACTTCTTCTCTAAGATATACTCTTGTTCTTAATTTAGTTAAGTCAGAATGAAGGGGTGACCCGTGACAATCACCCAATCTTTGTTACTCGCTTAGCCAAGATCCGCGTGCCTGACAACCACAAAATAGTCTATATGATGTTCAACTTAGTCATTGGACGCCAGGTGGAGTATATTCTCTTGGATATCCAATACACGGACCGAGTCCGTGAGATTAGTATCTTCGTGGTATAGGCTAGAACCATTGGCAGCATTCCTGGGATCTGGAAAGTCTAAACCTTGTCTATGGTATTCGAGTAGGATCTGGGAAGGGATGACTGTAAAGAGCTTCAAACCTGCGAATGTGGGGCGCAAGTGACAGTGTGCAAAAGGACAATGGTCCTATTCTGACGCTAGTGGGAACCGACAGATGATTAGCCGTGTGGTAACAGCGCATATGGATTTGTTTTCATCCGAGAGGATCATACAGCTTGCCATGGAAGGAGGTAACGCATGGTTGGAAAAAGGCAATAGGAAAGCAGAGGTTCAGAAGCAACAAAGCATCTCCATACGCTTATCTGAAATTCTCACCAATGAATTACATAAGTATCTCTATCCTATTTTATGTTTTATTTATATTTTAATTATCAAAACCTCATAACCAATTTAATCCGCCTGACTGAGATTTACAAGATGACCATAGCTTGCTTCAAGTTGACAGTCTCCGTGGAATCGATCCTTACTCACGTAAGGTATTACTTGGACGAACCAGTGCACTTGCTGGTTAGTTGCATCGGAGTCGTGAATGAAAGTGTGAGAATCACGATTTTGTGCACCAGAGGACTTGGAAAATGACTCTGATGAAGATGATAAAACAGAAACCAAGTCACAAACGTGTCTCATGGCCGACATAGTTGATGAGGTTTGCTTAGCATCCAAAAGAAAGGACAACATGTGGTATATGGATAGTGGGTGCTCTAGACATATGACCGGAAAGTCAATATTCTTCATCAAGCTTGATAAGTATGATGGAAGCTTTGTTACTTTTGGTGATAACGGAAAAGGTAAAATAGTAGTCATAGGTAAAGTTGGTAAGAACTTCTCTTCCTTTATTAATAATGTTTTTCTTGTTGATGGATTGAAATATAATTTACTAAGCATTAGCCAACTGTATGATCTTGGATATTGGGTTATTTTTAGACAATTGGATTGCTTGGTTGTATGTGAAAAATCCGGTGATATTTTGTTTGAGGCTAAAAGGTGCAATAATGTGTATGGATTAACTCTAGAGGATTTAAAAGATCAAAAAGTAACATGTTTTACTTCTCTTGAATCTGAAAAATGGCTTTGGCATAAGAAATTGGGTCATGCAAGCATGTATCAAATTTCTAAGCTTGCTGAGAAAAATTTAGTTAGAGAAATTCCTACTAGTAAATTTGATAAAGATGTTACTTGTGATACTTGTCAACTAGGCAAACAAGTAAGATCTTCTTTTAAACCAAAAGATGGAATTTCCACTAAGAGACCATTAGAAATATTGCATATTGATCTTTTTGGTCTAACTAGAACTCAAAGTTTGGGTGGTAAACACTATGGTTTGGTGGTGGTGGATGATTACTCTAGATTTGGTTGGGTTCTTTTCTTAGCTCACAAGAATGATGCATTTCATGCTTTTTCTTCTCTTTGTAAAAAGATCCAAAATGAAAAAGATTTAAAAATTGCCCACTTGAGAAGTGATCATGGAAAGGAGTTTGATAATCAAGATTTTGAAAATTTTTGTGATGAACTTGGAATAGCACATAACTTTTCATGCCCAAGAACACCTCAACAAAATGAAGTTGTTGAAAGAAGGAATAGAAGCCTTCAAGAAATGACTAGGGTGATGCTTTGTGAAAATGATGTTCCCAAAATTTTTGTGGGCTGAAGCTGTAAATACAGCCTGTTATATTTTGAATAGAACCATCATTCGAAAAGGTTTAAAGAAAACTCCATATAAGCTTTGAAAAGGAACCCCACCCAATCTTAAGTATTTCCACATTTTTGGATGCAAATGTTTTGTACTCAACAATAAAGAAAATCTTAGAAAATTTGATCTAAAATCTTATGAAAGAATGTTTGTTGGATACTCCACCACTAGCAAAGTATTTAGGCTTTACCTCAAAGAACATAGAATAATAGAAGAATCCATACATGTGTCCTTTTGTGATTCTAATTCTATTCCAAGTGCTGTGTTAGATGATGATGCAGGAAGTGAAGCTGTGAACCATCAAGCATGTCAAGAAAAACCCAAAACTATCCCAAGTGATGAATCTGTCCGTCTAAAAATGTCTCATCAGGATGGAGGAGACATTTCAGTTTTGTCTCATGAACAAGCCAGAGAATTCATAACAGAGCTGACCACTAAAACTCGTCAAGGCATAAACTTTCTTCAAAGGCCACGAGAATGGAAATTCTTGAAGGATTACCCACATGAATTCATCATTAGTGATCCCTCACAAGGCATAACCACAAGATCCTCAAGCAAGAAGCAAATCGAGTCAAGCAATGTTGTCTTCTTGTCCCAATTGGAGCCTCTCAATGTGAAGCAAGCTCTTGAAGACCCCTCACGGGTCAAAGCCATGAAAGAAGAGCTAGCCCAATTTGAAAAGAATGAGGTTTAGACTCTTGTACCAAATCCAAATGGTAAAAAGGTAACCGGTACAAAATAGATTTTCAAAAATAAATTGGGTGAGGATGGTAGTGTTGTTTGTAATAAGGCTAGACTAGTGGCCCAAGGTTACGATCAAGAGGAAGGTATTGATTTTGATGAGTCATTTGCTCCAGTAGCAAGAATGGAAACAATTAGGTTGCTTCTTGCCTATACTTCCCATAAGGGCTTTAAAATGTTTCAAATGGATGTCAAATGTGCCTTCCTTAATGGTTTTATAGATATGGAAGTATTTGTGGCTCAACTCCCCGGTTTTGAAAGCAAAGAGTTTCCAAATCATATTTTTAAACTCTCTAAGGCTCTTTATGGCCTTAGGCAAGCTCCAAGAGCTTGGTATAAAAGATTTAGTGCCTTCTTGTTGAAAAATAAATTTCAAAAGGGTACCACTGATACTACTTTGTTTATAAAAGAATCTAATGATGATATCTTGCTTGTTCAAGTTTGTGTGGATGACATTGTGTTTGGCTCGGCCAATGAATCCTTGTGTGAAGAGTTTGGAAAACTTATGACTAGTGAGTTTGAAATGAGTTTAATGGGAGAATTAACCTTCTTTCTTGGTCTTCAAATTAAACAAACTCCTAGTGGTATTTTTATTCACCAAGGTAAATATGCCAAAGAGTTAATCAAGAAATTTAGTCTTGAAAATTCCAAACCAATGGGAACTCCTATGTATCCAAATACAAAACTTGACAAGGATGAAAATGGGAAGGATCTGGATGAAACAAAGTATAGAGGAATGATAGGATCCCTCGTGTATCTTACATCCTCTAGGCCGGATATTGTTCAAAGTGTGGGTGTGTGCTCAAGGTTTCAATCTCACCCAAAAGAATCCCATCTTTCAGCCGTTAAAAGAATCATTAGATACATTAAAGGCACATGTGATATTGGCTTGTGGTATCCTAAATCTAAAGAATTCTGTGCAGTGGGGTTTTGTGATGCAGATTATGCGAGAGACCGAGTGGATAGAAGAAGTACTTCCAGAATGTGTTGCTTCCTTGGAAGCTCACTTAACATGTGGTCAAGTAAGAAGCAAGTCATGGTTGCTTTGTCCATGGCTGAAGCTAAATATATATCAACCGCTGCATGTTGCTCTTAATTAATTTGGTTAAAAACTCAATTGGAAGATTACAAATTGAAAATCAATAGTATACCTCTGTTTTGTGATAACATGAGTGCAATAAACATTTCAAAAAATCATGTACTGCACTCTAGAACCAAGCACATTGGGGTTCGATATCACTTTATTAGGGAACATGTGCAAAAGGGTACTATTGATGTCCAATTTGTTAAATCTGAAGAGTAACTTGCTGACATCTTTACTAAACCACTGTGTGAAGATAAATTTTGTTCATTGAGGAACAGTTTGGGGATGATGCATTTGAGTTTTGTTGAAAAAATGTAATGTTTATGCCTCTGTTTATTTTTGTCTCGTAGGCAGCAGGGAGACAAATCTGTGCAAGTGATGAACTCTTCAAAGGAAGATTTGTATAAAGCCTAGAAAATTTGTGGATTAAAAATGAAGAACTGTGTCCTATTGCCCAGCATGCTGTAACCACCTTTTGGGCCTATGTAAGACAAACTTTGTTCACATGATATGGGCTCATTATTTTTAAATCATAAAACTCTTTTAATTTTTGAAATTAATTTTTCAACATGCCATCACTTTACTCCATTTCAAGTCATGTCAGTTTTAATCTTTTGTCATTCCTCATGACTTGTATTTTCAGTTTTCATGTTTTTTAAAAAATTCAAATTAATTTTTGAAAACCGTTTTCATTAATGATTTTGAAGGTTTATTCCTAGCATTAATGACAGTTCTTTTACTCCTAAAAAGCATATTATATTAGAGGGTAGATGTTTGTGATACCCTTGTTCTTTATGCTGTTTTGAACTCCATTCCCATATCTTTAGCTTACTTTATGATTCGTCATATGCGAGACTGTGTGAAAAGTGATAAAAGGAGTAACTTGCCATATGGTATATTTTTTATTTGCTTGATTGAGCATTTTAATGTTGATTTGAGTAATGAGCCTGTTGAGAATAAAGTGTCCACAATCAAAGGTGGTGGTGTACCGCAACATGCTAAAGGTAAAACTGTTCTCTTGGAGTTTGCTACCATGACCAAGCAAATGGTAAATCTAGCAAAGAAGCTAGAAAGCTTGCATTGCAAAATGAAAAGGCTTGGCTAAAATCTTATGAAAGGGTAAACTTGCTCTTAAAGTATTTGGATTCAGTTGATGAGGACATGGCTCATTTCGAGAAAGAAGATGATATTCTGGAATCTAATGATGAAGAAAATTTTGATGCCTAAGTTTGCTCCCTGTTGCTGCTGCTGCTGAATGTTTTGTTATTTTGCTCTCTGTGTATTTGACTCAGTGGAACTATTTTCATTTGTCTTGGATGACTGTACCAAACTTAACATTGATGCTGTTTTGTTTTATGCTTGAATTATTATGGACTGCATTGCTTTTCTCCATTTTTTTGTAGGGTTCCTCCTTGATGACAAAAAGGAGAGGAAAAGATTAAAAAGGGCTGAATTGAAATTGAAATTGGGGCTGCTGGTTGCTCTAATTTAGCTCTGATTTATTTTATGCTCTGTTTCATTATTTTTGAGCTGAGCTCTGTTTATACTCTATTTTATGAACTGTTTTAAGCCCTACTTTGATATGTTCTGCTCTGTTTTCATGCTCTGATTTATTATGTTAAGCATTTTATATTAGTGGATTAATTCCCATCTTAACTTTGAATATAGTAATCTACTCAAGTACATGTGTGATGGATTATGGATTTATATTAAGATGTTTCGATAATCCTTTTCACTTGAGAAAATCTGGCTCTGTTTTAAAAGTTTTATTTTTTTGAAAATTCTTTTTGGAACTCTTTTGAGCATGGATACAGGTGTTGCTTCCTTGATTATCTTGTTAAATTAGGTACACATTAAGGGGGAGCTCACCGAAAGGGGGAGAGATTTTGAATATTCTTCAAAGGGAAGTTTTCTAATCCTAATCCTTTCAATTCAGTTTTAATAATGTTTGTCATCAAGGGAGAGATTGTTAAGTTTGAAAAACTTATATTTAATTAAATGATGATCAAACATTATTAAAATGTAAATTAAAAACTTATTAAAATTATTATAAAGTGTCCTATTTAATAACTTCCAATGGGTTGTTTGATATTTTTGTTAGTGTGCAGGAAGAAAAATAAAATTGTTATCTTGGCTCAAGTGATGAAAGCCCAGTTTGATTACTAAACATGCTTAGCCCAATAATAGTTGTTCTCTTCAAGTGGCTGAGTATTAAAATAGAAAGAAAACTAAAGGAACCCAAGTCTCTCAAAATCCAATATTAATTGTTCACTTCATGTGGCTAAAAGGCAAAGAAACTCAAAGTGGACCAAGAATTTCAAAAGCATGCTTCGTTGCTCCAAGCCTTGGTTATTTTCAACTCAATTAACTTTATTCCTTGGTAACCAAAAGTCTGACATGTGACTTTATGCCTTAGTAACTAAAAATCAATTCAATTCAATTTATTTGCATTGAAAGCTCCATAATTACCTACTCCCCATTGTGGAATGGAATTCAAAATTCAAATGGATTAATTGCTTGCATAGGTAACTGAAACATAAAATTAAATTAAGTTAATTTTACATTGAATGCTTTGTTTCTTCTCTCTCTTGTTTTCGGTTGTCACTTCAATCAGAGAAAAGAAGCAAAAGCAAGTTATCAGAGAAATTATAGTGAATCTATGAAGAAGTAAAAAATGCTAGGTTGATGATTGCCTTTGCAAAAGGAAGATCTGAAGTATGGTGTGGTTAAGATCTTTGCCACTGAAGGAAAGACTTCAAGAAGAAGCTTCAAGATCTTCATACCAAGAATAGAAGCAATCAACCTCGGTTAGAGAAGAAGATCTATGTGGTAAAGCTCGTTTCCATTTTTGTTCATCCAAGACAGAAGGTAGCTACTGGAGCTACGTAGAGGAAGAAGCAAATATGGAAAGGAAGGAGCTGTCAAGGATCAAAGATTCATCAAGGGTCAGAATTCATTCTTGGGGACAAAGTCAAGATGAAAGGCTCAGATTGATGAAGGTTGATGAGAAAGGATGAGAGAGAGGTACATGCATGTTGATTTGCTTTCGGTTTTCCCTCTCTCTTCTCTCTGTCCGAACCGGCTGTGCATTGGAGAAGATGTTGGTGGCTTGGTTGAACCGGTTTCAACCTTGGAAGCTTCCCCTTCTATAATAAGGGTGAACAGCCAAGGGTTGAGACAAGGAGAGAAAGTGTAAAGTACAGAGTTCTCATAGCTACCTAAACTTCCCGAGTTCTTATCCTTCAAAGATGTTCATTTTGTTTTCTTTTTCTTAGTATTGTCTGTCTAGATCTCATGGTAAAAGGCAAACATAGTGAAGTTTGTAAGAAAAAGTCAGTGAGAGGAAAAAGGCAGTGAGCAAAATTAAAGAAAAAGACATAGATGTCTCAGAATTTCTTTGTACATCTATTTGTTGTGTTTCATAATCCTGTGGGGATTTTCTTACATGTTGGGTTAGCACGTTGCGGTTGAAATCTTGGTAGGTGACCAAGTCAAGTTCAGATTTGGGGATAGAATCTGGATTTGTCCCAAATAGGAATGGGTAGTTCCTAGGGACGAATTGGTGTATGTAATTTGATGATTATAGTGAAATTCCATCACTGTTGTGATGGAGACTAGATGTAGGCTGCATTGCACTTAGTAGCTGAACCATGATACTTCTGGGTGTGAATCTCTCTCTCTCTTCTACTCATATTCTGTTTCTGTTGCACTGGAGACAAAATTAAAAAATATCTCCTAATCGGTTACGAGACAAAAAAAAGTCTCTTGATTGGTTATGAGACAAAAAGTAGAAATATCTCCTAAAGCTATTTGAAAAAGCAGAAATTAATATATAGCAAAAAAGGGGCTAAGATTCAACCCCCATTCTCTTAGCCACTGATTACCATCACTTACCAATATATGAGATTTTGTCGGAGAGCAACACGGAGACTCCAAGGGCAGCCTGCTTCATATTGTCAGCAATGCACATGGTACTTTAATCGATCTGACTTCATAACTCGGTACTCAACACTTCTGTGAATGTTGTAATTCCTCACACCCTGCATTACTGTATCTCTGCTTTTGAATTTTGGCCAACCCAAAACTCCACACCTCCGTCTAATTTGTAATTGTCTTCACCCGTGTTGGAAAATAGAATTTTCTCTTCCATTGCGTCCAAATCCAACGTATGATAGTGACTGGGTATAGATGACAAGGCCAAAATTGGATGCGGGGCAGGAAAAAGATACCGACGTGATTGCTCGACCGGGGTCTCTAGTACAAACTCCTCCTCGTCATTATCTTCAGAAGAACCGCTCTCGTTGCTATCCGCAACATACTCCTCATCTGAGTCCTCACCGTCAATGTCCATGTCTTCTACTGGACTAGCAACGTGTAGCGGTGGTGGTGCGAAAGGTGGGTCATTCTGCACAAAGTCCGACTGTCCAGATCCACCGCCACCGACATCACCAACCTCTGCAGAAAGCTCCATCACTTGTTCCGCTCTAATTTTCCCATCGATGTCAAACATCAGGCGCACATACTTGTCGCCATGGAGCCAAAATAGACGAAACCGAAAAACTATGTTTTTCATCGGTGCTAGCAACATATACCTTACCCTTCCGATCTCTTTTCTCCCGTTACCACCGACGCTACTCAATATCAGACTCTTTAGCTCCGACAGAGAACTAACTCGCCAGATACGCAACAGAATGGGATTCTCACACTCATATATCACTCCATTATCACTATTTCTCACATGACAATTGGGATACCCACTTACAACCAAATATCCACTACTACTAGACATTTTAGTTTATTTTCGGAAGAAAAAGGTAGAGAAAAAGTAGTGAAATATTTGTGGAGAATACAAAGGGTTGTACATCCTTTTATAGCTGCAAAAAATTTATCGTAAGGTATCTCATTTACATTGTAAACATCATAATTAATAACATATCTCGTTTACAGTGTAACAAAAATAATACTACATGTATCTCGTTTATATTGTAAACAAAATATATACGTCGCCCACTTCGTGTTTTATCTCATTTACATTGTAAACGAGATAAGACATAGGATGCATTTTGATAAAAATACTACAAAATATTTATTTTGGTAAATAAAATATTTATTTTATTTATTTAAAAAATCCAATAAAAAAGTGGTTCTTGAGCTTTTTGTGTAATTATAATTTTGTATTGATAGTCATCATTGTTATTCAATGTTATTTTGTTCTTGAAAAAAATTGAAAATTAATTTTTTTTATCAATAACTAACTAACTGTTTTTTTTATAATAACAACCCAAATTCTTAACCCTCACAAAGTTATAATTGTTTATCCACTTTTTGCGGGATGTTATTGATAAAAAAAATGGCGTTAGACAAAATTTTTTTGGTAAAAAGTAATGTTGAGAATACAATAATTTAAAATTATCTTATCGGTTTCGCTACGTTACCAACAGCATATCTGCCAACATCTGCCAACTCTTATTTATAATTGTGTTTTATGGAAGTATGTTCGTAGATGTGTCTAATAAAAATGTCTTTTTTATAGCTGTGTTTAATAGAAGTGTCTTTATAGATATATTTTCTGGATGTGTCTCTTTATATATGTATTTAAAATATATTAATTATTAGACACATCCACGAACACACATCTATGAAACACAATTATAAATAAGAGTTGGCAGAAGTTGGCAGATAATATGTTGGTACCCTATACTTTTCCTTTAACTTAACTTATAATTTTATATATATACCATATTTAAAATGATATATTTATTACATTTAATATTATGTATTTATTTTAAAAATAATTAATAAATATAAAATAAGATAACTTTTTTGACTGATTTTAATTCTCTTTTATTGTTTCCTTGACATTTTCGTTTTGTAAAAATCATGCAATTCATTGATTTAATTTAATTTACAGGACACTTATAATACCACATGCAGTCATGCAGACATTCATGTAATATAACACACGCAAATTAAACATTCGTGTAATCAATCTCTCTTCACTTCTAAGGCTAACTCTAAAAGAAAAGCTTCAAATAAAACTATTATGGTCATAACTCATACGGCCTACCAACGGCTAGCTTCAACCTAACTAACACAGTTCTTATTTTTATACTGATCACACACAAATTAAAGGGAGATAAGAAAAAAAAGAAAAGAAAAGAAAAGAAAACAACAACATACATACATCATACAAATTAAAGTGAAACAACAATCAATAAGGCTTCCACCTTAAAGATCTATATCTCTTCCCACCACGACGTTCATATACAAAATCAAGTTGAGGCACAATCTTGTATAGAGCTTCATCTACTTTCTTGGAGTACCACAACCTCCATTTCTTCCACAAAATCAGTGGCATCATGAAGATTCCAAATCCAAAAGTGAATCCCAACTCTACACTTAACAAACTCCAATTAACTGAACTACTACTATGAGAGTTAGTAGTTTTAGATGATGTTGGTAACAACCCTTGCTCTTCTCCACCACAACCTTGTGTCAATGGAGGTCCACATAACGCTTCATTTCCCACAAATGAATTTGCTCCAAACGATTGAATTTGAGTGCCTGTTGGAATTCCCCCCACAAGATGATTATAGGAGAGATTCATGATGGCAAGAAAAGATAAGCTTGCAAGCTCAGTTGGAATCTCTCCCCTCAGAGAATTCATTGACAAGTCTAAGGATTCAAGATTTCTCAAGTTTCCCAAAGTTGAAGGAATATGGCCTGAGAATGCATTGTGAGACAAGTTAAGAGCATGCAGTGCTTTGAAACTCATGATCTCTTCTGGTATTGGCCCTTCAAATTGGTTGGATGAGAAATCCAATGAAGTGAATGCAATGAGAATCTTTTCCAACTTCATTTGTTGACCTTTGATTACAATGGTAACTGAATCCGCATACCTACGAAGACTTGAAACCTCTCCATAGACATGAGAGAGCAAGTGATCCACCACATAAAGTGGCTCAATAGAAACAACTTTGGCTAACTTCAGTTTACTCTTCTTTGAGTAAATTGTAGTTATAGTCTCAAGAGTCACAGAACTTGTATTGTTATCATAAATATCAAAAGATAAATGGTCAAACCTTGACATGTCATCATCTTTGTCAGACATCAATGCTTTCCAACTCTGAAAGAGTGTTGTCGGTAACATGCCGGTGAATTTGTTGGCAGCTACATCAACAATTTGAAGCTTTTCCCAGTTGCCAATCACATTGGAGCATCCAATATGTCCATAAAATTTGTTTGACCTCAAGACCATGACTCTCAGTGTAGAAATGTTCTTCAAGAAGCATGGGAACTCATCAATCAATTGATTGTTTCCAACATTTAAGACTTGGAGGTTTTGGCAATTAGCCAAAGATTTTGGGATGGTTCCCTCTAAAAGATTTCCATTGAGATCAAGAAGCCTTAGATCACAAGAAGTTGAGAATGTATCTGAAATTTGGCCACTGAGTTTGTTTCCAGCAAGACTTAGAAGTTTCAGGGAGCTACTCTTCCTTGTTGTCAAGCATTCAGGAATGTTGCCAATGAAGCCATTATGTGAAAGATCAAGCACTCTAAGAGTTGAAATATTGCAAATGGATTCATCGATTTTTTCATGAAAATTGTTGCCTGATAAAAATATATAAATGGAGAAAGGAATAGAGTCACCAATTTTTGCTGGTATAGAACTGAATCTATTATTGGAGTAGTCCAAATAAACCATGTTCTTGGTGAAAATGTGTGCTGGCCCTTGCAATTGATTGTCATGAAGATCTAGCAGGAACATGGCTGAACTCAGATTTTGGAACGGCCCTTCCATATCCGTTAGAGAATTCTGAGAAAGATTCAAGGCGGCCAAAAACTCAAATCTCCAAATCCAGTTGGGTATGGTTCCTTCAATTTGGTTGCTGGATAAGTCTAAATAAAGCAAAGTGCTTTGATTTCTCAAAAATGAAGGAAATGTACCCAACTTGCATGAAGCCAACCAGAAATTATTCAACTTGGGAAATGGAATGTCATTGTCATCCACAACTGACAAGTTGTTGTGTGAGAGATCAAGTGTTGCCAAATTTTGTAGCCTTTGACGAATCATACTCAATTTTATGGTGCCATTGAACTTGTTTGTGGAAAGTTGAAGTAAATTGAGCCTTTTCAGTTGAAAGATAGACATAGGAATATGCCCTTGAAAATTGTTATCACTTAAATCAAGCATCTCTATTGAGGAAGAGGAACCATTTGGGAACTCATCAAGTTGGCCATCAAATCTATTGTTAGCAAGAAAGAGAAGTTGTAGGGATGGAAGTGAAAACAAAGATGAAGGGAATCTTCCATGTAGAGAGTTAACTTCTAAATTAATGCTCACAAGATTTGTAAGGCCTTCAAAATGGGTGGATGGAAGTGTACCATTCAGATAATTATGATTAAGATACAAAGTTTTCAAGGCCTTTGATCTATTGAAAGATGGAAGTGGACCAGTAAGATTATTGAATGACAAATCAAGATAAACAAGTTGGGCAAGATTTGAGATTGAATTGGGAAGTGTCCCATTGAATTGGCAATTGGACAAATCTATTGTAGAAAAATGTTTCAAATTACCAATAGTATCTGGTATAGGACCTGAGAAATTTGTGTGGCTAAGATTCAAGTGACTGAGAGATGCTTGATTTGGGAAGTTCGGTAAGGAACCATGAAGACCTTGATTATCAGACACATCAAGAACTTGAAGTGACGGTAGTCGCAAGATATTTTTTGGAAAAATTCCACTCAATCCGCAACTTCTGAGCTGCAATGTGTTTAAGCCAGACAAATTCCCAAAGTAATCAGGAACTGGGCTTGACAAATTGTTATGGTCTAGTTGAAGTACTGAGAGAGATTGAAGCTTTGTTAATGAAGGATCAAGAGGGCCAGAGAGATTGGAAGAGGACATACTCAAAACTTGTAAACTTTGTAGGGAAGACACAGCATGGCACCACTCCTCTCCTTTGGCTGAAATTGCAACACCATCTAGATACAGTTCTTTCATTCTTGTAAAGTTTTGCACAAACTCTACAATGTTTGGCTTCTCAAGTTTTAGACCATGTTGTGATGATGAGGTGAATGTGGTAGACAAATCTAGAGTTTCCAACTTGGACAAGTGAGATATTTTAGTTGGAATTTGTCCCATGAAGCCAGCATTTGACAAATTCAAATACCTGAGATTCTTCAGGTTTTTGAACTCGGAATTAATTCCAAAGTGGAACTCATTATAAGCCAAATTCAAATTTTGCAAATATTGCAGTTTGAAGAGACTAGTTAAGTTTCCTCCGGTGATGAATTCATGGCTTATGTCAAGAGCAATAACATTTCCCTTGGTGCTGCAAGCTACACCTTTCCATTGGCAACAATCATCAGTGTGGTTCCAATGAATTAGTTTCTTGGAGTTAGCTGGGTTAAATATGAGGCCGTTCTTCAAATGGAGTAGCAAAGATTGTTGATGGCCAAGACATTGGGAAGTAACAATGTTAATGGTGAAAGTGAAGTTTAATAGGGATAAGGGTAGTAGCAAGTAAAGCCACAAGATAAGGGTGGTTTTCATTATGAGAGGCAACTTATTCTCTATGACTATGATAAATGAGATGTATCGAAGAGTAGTGAATATGGTATTTTTTTATTTATGCATATTAGAATGTTATCGGTTCCTTTTATAGATTCCAAATCATATGTTATACAACTCATCATGAATGAAATTGATATGGGCACTGCGTGCAATATGTGGTATATACTACTATACTGGTATTGTAGTAAGTCATCATCAACAAAAAATGCACAAAGTCCTTCAAGATTGTGATTGCATGAAGTAGTCTCTCCACTCATCCCTTAGCTTCACACTCAAGTGATGAAACAAACAAACTGTGACTTCGTTCCATCGCCCAATCTTCACGTTTTATTTTGTTGCACCAAAATTATTATGATTTTCTCCTTTTATTTTCTTAGGCTGAATCTATTTAATTATAATATATTAAAATAAAATTGAAGGTAGTGTTTTAATGTATTTTTAATCTTTTAATTTTATGCCAGGTCAGTATCAGTATAAGTAAGTATTTGGCATAATTTGTTGATTACTTTTTTAATTGAATTACTTTTAGATCTTTTATTTTTACTTCTCAAGTGTTTTATTATCATAGCTTAAGTTTTTTTTTTTATTTTTTTTTTCACTCTCATAATATTTATTTTTTTTAAGCTACTCTATAATTTTTATATTTTTTTACTCTTTACTTTTATATAGGATATTCTATATATATCTTCAATATTAATATTATTTCTTTTTATTAAATATAAATATAATTCATTATTTTTTATATTCACTCTTTCTTATGATTATTATATAGTATTATAATTTAGGATTTTTTTTTATTTTTTCTCACTCTTATGCCATTTATTTTTCTTTAGATTACTCTATACTTTTTATATTTTCTTAATCTTTACTTTTATATAGGATACTAGATGATTTCAATATTAATTTATTTCTCTTTAATATATATATATAAATTAAGTAATAAAATATAATTTATCATCTTCTTTCATACTTACTCCTTTAGTCCTTCTTATGTTTTTTTGTATAAATTAGCATTCATCTCACACCTCTTTTTTATCTCCTCTTTTTACAAAATGTTATGCCACTTATTCTTTTTCTTCCATTCTTACTAATATTTTACATAAGTATATTTGAAGAATTAGTTGATGACCACAACTCTTCTTCTTTTTATTTTGCTAAACATATGTATTAGGTAATAAATTTCTAAAATATTAGACTTTTATAATTTTTTAAGATTTTTTTAATCTTTGGTCTAATTATATTCATTAATTATGTGCCTCTGGAAATGTTAGTTCTGAGAGTTGAAATTCTGCTTGAGGAGAAGATTTTGGTAAAACTGAATCTGGAATGTGAAATTGTGAAGGATTTGTAAATATTGTTGATTCTCCTTGTTGCTGTTGCGATTGAAATTCAAAATTAAAATCTGAAGATTCTCCTTCTCCTTTGATATGTACTTCTTTTGTAAGTTTTGGATTCATTGCGGATTCTGTAAATTTTGTTACTGTATATTCCAATTCTGCAATTTTATATTCTGAATCTGAATTCTAGAATCGGAGATATGTGATTATTGAATTTTCTATTACTAGCGCTGTTGAATTATTGCTGAGTAATGGAAATTCCGAGTTTGATGATTTGCCCTGAATTATCGGATTGGGATTGCTGATTGATGATTCTGGCTGTGAGTATCCGGATGTTGCACAAGTAGCTCCTTGTGGAATTTTTGTCCCTGCATTTTCAATTTTTGTTCATCTGAAACTGCTAATTTTGAACGTTTTGTTGCTGCAATCTCCAAATCTGCATTTAAGATTGTTGAATCTTGGCAAGAAAATTTGAGTTGCTGTGGTTGTGGTCGAATTTTTTTCAAATATGTTCAAATTTCTGCTAAAATGATATCCAAATCTGAAACTGTCTTTTAAGAAATTTCGAATGGGAGTATAGGACGAGAATTTGGCACAAACTGATGCAAAAATGCCATATCAAAAACTGATCTAATTGCAGTTGGATTGAATTTATTCCATAACCGGAGCCATATTAGAGCCTTGCCTTTGAGGTATTTGGAAATTTTTAAAAATATAATCTTTGCTCTTTAGGAGTACCTTGAAAATTCTAAAATTGTTCAATGAGAATAAACTATTGATAACTATCTTCAATGCCATCAAATCAGGAGATTTGTTCAAATGAAAGCACTATTTGATACGAAATTGTATCAAGAAATAGAGAACTATATAGAAAATTAGAGAGAATAGAAGAGAAATTTCTAGAATTAGAGCCATATTTATATCATACTCATTACATCATGGATATCTCACTTTATTATATCATACTCATATTTATAGTATAATTTTTTAATTGGGCTAACCCAATACTAATTTTATCATATTATTCAAAATACATAATATTATCATGAGTCATAAAAAATTAAATTAAAAAATTAAATATTAATTTTGACTATTGAAATGTTATATTCAAAATTATATTTCATTTAATAATTTTATATTTATTTGTACTATAATGCTTAAATATAATCTAAATAAATAAATAAATAAAATGACTATTTAAAAGAACAAAAATAAAGATAATAATATAAAATTAAATAAAAATAAATTTGAATCGAGTGTTTTTATAATTTTATTTAAAGTCAAAGTTATGTATAAATTTTTAATTATATAATATTAAATTTTGAATTAATTTATATATTTTATACAGCATATATCACTTTTATTTTTGCGCAACTCTAGTTCTAAATTAAATCTAGTTTTTTTTTTGTTTCAAAGAAAATATTTCATTAATAAAGTAAAATGAACAGTCCACTAGGGACTACAAATAGGGGCCAATTTTGAAAAAGATTCAACAAAGACTATGATATAATTGAATTACATTGATTAAGTAACTTTCCTAATTTCTCAGTAGAAGTTTCGTTCTCCTCTCTCTCACGAAGAACACCATGCTCAGTTCATCTTCTTCATCTTCTCTGCATGGATCGGCGAGCCACTTCAACACACATCCAAGGTATCCTCCGATCTTTATTAAAGACCAATTCATTCCTTGCTTTCCAGATCTGCCAACACAAGTTCGCTGCTAGCTCTATATCACTTGAATAGTTGTGGCTTCTAAGACTGGTTGCTTGTATGAACTCTAACCATCGCTTCCATGGTTTCATTTGTTGTGCAGGAACTTCAAGCTCTGCGAGCCTCCATGCTTCCATTGAGTCCGGACAGTCAAAAATGCAATGACCCACTGATTCTTCTTCCATTTGGCAGTGAATACACATCGGGTTAGAAGAAGCGATTCTGGAATGCAGCTTTTGGTTAACTGGTAAGCCTTCATGAGCCATCTTCCAGATAAAATTTTTTACTCTAGGGTGGCTTTTCATCTTCCATATGTTCATCCAAAGCTCTTTTTGCTTGCATTGATCATGGAGGAACTCCGTTGGAGGGTGGTAGAAGAGGAATGCTACTTGGTAACCTGACGCTACAGAATATCCGCCGTTGTTAGTCTGCATCCAGGTTAGTTTATCGACTTCTTCACAGATAGGAGTATTGATGATTGCTTCAGTGATTTTTGATTGAGAAAATTTTGCTATTTTATCCTGGTCTCAAGTTTTGTTAGGCAAAATTAGCTTTGACACCCACTGAGGGATTCTATTAGTGTTTTGATTAGAAATAGGCATAATTGCAGTGTAGTCATTGACCCATGAATCTGTATGAATGTTCACCATATTTTCCCTACCAATTTTCTAGATTAGTCCTTTTTTTTGGACTTTCCTGCCTTTCAAGACACTCCTCCAGCCCTATGATAGGTTATTCCTTGTCTCTGCTCTCAGGAAACTTGTGAACTTGTAGTATTTACTCCTGTAGACTTTATTAAGCAGTGAATTCGATTTAGTAAGTAGCCTCCAGCCTTGTTTTGCAAGCATTGCAAGGTTGAAAGCCTTTAGGTCTCTGAAATTTAGTCTTCCTTGATTTCTAGGTCTACATGTAATCTGCCAACTTATCCATTATATCTTTCTCTCTCTCTATTTTTTTTGTCCTTACCAAAACTGTAAGATAGTGCGATGTAACTCCTCTAGTAAAGTATCAGGCAATTGAAAACAACTCAGAGTATAGATGGGAATCGCTGTAACTACTGCCTTTATCAAAATCTCTCGACCGCTAGGAGAAAGTAGAGCTCGTTTCCATTGTTGGACTTTCTGACGGACCTTGTCTTTAATATAGTTGAAAGTAGCTCTCTTGGACCTCTAAATAACTGACGGTAACCCCAAATACTTATTTTGATTTCCAACATATGGAACCATAAGAAGATTAGACAATTGGTCTCGAGTTTGAAGTAGTGTATTTTTGCTGAAGAAAACAGATGACTTGTCTAGATTAACCACTTGGCCACTTATACCCTCGTAGGTCTGTAAGATACTTAGTAAGCCTTGGCAGTCTCCTTCTGTAGCTTTGCTAAATAAAATTGAATCATATGCAAAAAACATATGGGTAATTCCGGGGCATCTGTGATTTTGTCTCAAACCAGAAAGATCCTGTCTCTGTTTTCCTCTGTGGAACAGATGAGAGAGACCCTCTGCACAAAATAGAAATAGGTAGGGAGAAAGAGAGTCGCCTTGATGCAACCCTCTACATGGTTTAAAATAACCATGTGGTTGACCATTCACAGTAACAGAGTAAGAAATCATCGTCACACATTCCTTCATCTAATCTAGCCATTTATCGCAAAAACCTAACTTTTTCATCATCGCCCAAACAAAAGACCATTCAACTCTATCATAAGCCTTACTCATATCAAGATTTAGAGCTAGGTCACAGTCACCATATCTCTTATTTTTCAGAAAATGCATAAACTCGTGAGAAATAAGAACATTATCACTAATCAGCCTCCCTTTAACAAAAGCACTTTGATTGTCACTAATCACTCTATTCATGACTGTTTGCATTCGGTGTACTAAAATCTTAGAGATAATTTTGTAAAAAACACTATTAAGACTTATAGGCCAATATGCTTTATAGAGCTCGCATTATCAACTTTGGGAATAAGGCAGATATGAGTGTGATTAAAAGCTTTCAAAATTTTACCTCCAAAGAAAAAATTTTGGACCGCTCTGATCAGATCATCCTCAATTGTCTCCCAAAAGTATTGAAAGAATTTAGCTGTAAATCCGTCATCGCTAAGAGCTGAAAAGGGGTTGATAGAGAAAACTACTGACTTGATTTCCGCATCCGAAACTGGCTGAATCAACCTTTTGTTTGTGGCTGCATCAATTTTTAGAGGCACATGTTGAATCTCCTCCTCCGGATCAGCCGGGTTATTAGAGGCAAAAAGATTCACAATGTAATTCTCTGCGATTTGTGCAACAGCCTAATTAGCTTAAGCTTTATCTCGCGTCGTAAAGCAAAGGTTAATCAAAGATTACGACAGTTCTAAGCTCATACATATAATATATAAAAAGAATTAATATTATCTAGAAGTCCGATGAAGGATATAGCTCAAAAACAGGATTTAAAAGCGCAAACGTACTATCGAAGCTAATAACTTAAAGCACAAGATATAGATGTAATATAACAATAGATAATAGTATAATAGCATAAGAATCTAGCCACGGCTCACGGTGTTTAAGCCGGCTAGCCATATACAGACTAATAGAAACTAGACAGTAAAATCAGCTTATACAAGTTTTTCTCTCTCAATACAAGCCTCTAGTCCAAAAACAAAATACAAAAGTGAGAGATATATAACAAAATAAATCAAAAAGACTCCAAGAGTAACAGGATCCTCCACTTCTGTCACCATCCAAGCAACTCACTGAGGTGGGTTGCAACTTGCATCTGAAAAATACAACAGAAATATGGTATGAGAATCGGAGGTTCTCAGTATGGTAATAGTGCCTAGTAATGTAGGATATAAGACCCCGGGACACAAAAGGCAATCCTAAACTTCATATCCATCACAAAATTTCAATCTTAAGGCATATTAAAACAGATAAGCATAACTCGAACCTTAACATAACTTAAAGCCTTAGCAGTATAAAATGGGTATTCTAACTTAAAGGATTCTTTAGTCTAACAGTTCTTCGCTGTCCTACAGCCTTCACCAACATATCCTCTGTGTGATCCCATCGCCACCACCTTCTAAACCTCCTCAATCCCAGCAGAAAGCACAATTATATACAATGCAAGTAAGACACAAGTAGAAGCATATAAGGCAAGTAGTCAAGTAAGCAAGTACGCATGTTATTCAATTAGGCATACAATTTCAAGTCGGCAAAGCAAATAAACAGGTAGAAGATGCATATGATGAATGCCTGTCCTATTGGCTGTGATATCACATTGTCGGTTCAACTGCCAACCTGACACATCTCCATGGAGATGTCGCCCTTCGGAATTGTCATTGGGAACCCCCGAGATATAGTGCTCAGATTACTGTCCAGGGTTTTGTGCCTGCACACTCTATTGATCCGAAGGGATGCGAGCGGGATACTCTTGCCACAGACCTCACATCTCAACATAAGCGGGATTTAACCACCGTCCTTAAGCCGCCGCCGCTACCTCGACAGGCGGGATCCATCCGCCGTCCCTGCCGGGAGCATAGCGTCTCATCATTTCTCAGTATAAAACAGCAGTTCAATGATTTTTCAGAAAACATTTTGAATACATCAATGATTCATCATTGCACATTCGAGTCCTCGACTCATCTCAACCACTGTAAATCAACATTTCCATTCCGAGTCCTCGACTCATCTCAACTACTATCAATCAACATTTCCATCCCGAGTCCTCGACTCATCTCAACTACTGTCAATTCACATTTCAATTCCGAACTCAACAGTTCATCAGTTCTCATCTTATATATCAATCACTCTTCACATACCATCCATCAAACACATCCTCAGTACACCCGAAACCTAAGCCTTAGGTTATTTCCCATGTTCTCATACTCAAAATTAAGCCTAAAAGTCTTAAAATGGTGTCATAGAAGCTTATAATCTTGTTGGGAAGGTAAAATAGTTAAAAACAAAGTTTAAATTTGAAAAACAGGGCGTGTGCATACGCACAGGGGTGTGCGTGCGCACGCCCTAGAGAAGTTTTAAAACATGTGCTTACGCATAGAGGTGTGCGTACACACAGGTACCAAAATTCACAATGTCTATTCGCTCGCACAACCTGTGCTAGCGTCCTCAACAGACTGACTGTTCATACACCGGTCCGAGCTATAGGGCCGAGTTGGCTGAAGACAAACGGACCGACCTCACGAAAGATTCGCCAACCGTCGACCTCTTCGGAAAGAGCTCGGACAAACGCCTCAGAGGCCCAAGAAGGCCCAGAGCGAAGGAACCACCGCCCACCAAAGGGCGGTCGGACAAAAGATGAAGATCTCCTCCCCAAAAGATAAGATAAGATAACCAACTTATCTCAAAGGAAGATCATCAAGGCACTGCTATAAATACACTGGAGCACCTAGGTATAACTCATACTACAATTCTACAAAAAACCTGCCAAAAGCCCGTACTGACTTAAGTATCGGAGTCTCTTGCAGGTACCACCCCCCTCCGATGAACAAGGACCCGCAGCATCTCCTACGTTAACAAGTCGGACGCAGTAGCCCAATCCAGATCTAAAGATCTCATCCGAGATCGACCTCCCTGTTTCAGGTAACCATCGGAACATTGGCGCCGTTGCCGGGAAACCTGGAAGTCATCCCATCACCATGGCAAGCAACCCAGCCAACGACCTCAACTCGGGATTAGAAGAAAGAATGCCACTTAAGAACACGAATGCCGCACCAAACTCCCCAAAGAACATACACCAATCCAAGGGAGACAAGCAGACTCAGAACACAGAAATTTTAGATGCCATTTGTGAACAGCAGGATCGCGTCAAACAGCTCGAGCAAGAAGCCGAACGTCAGCGCGAAGCTGAACGAGATCTTCGGAGAGAAACAAGGCGGCGTCGAGAGCTGGAAGACAAATTGTTGAAACTCGAAGCCGACCTCAAAACTAAAACCACTCGGTCCAACCGAGGAGATAGCCCCCACAAGGACCAAGACCCGTTCACAAAAGAAATCATGAAGACTAAAGTTCCAAAGGACATCAAAGCCCCTGACATGACCCCCCTACGATGGTACGTCCGACCCAAGTCATCACCTCAGCAACTTCAGAAGCTGGATGTACCTCACGGATGCCTCAGACGCAACCCGTTGCAAAGCCTTCCCGACCACCTTGACCAAAACGGCGATAAAGTGGTTCGACAACCTGCCACCAAGGTTGATCACAAGCTTTGATGACCTCATCAAGAATTTCTTAGCCAGGTTCTCCATCCAGAAAGACAAAACCAAGCACGCTCCAAGCCTGCTAGGGATTAAATAAGGAGATCGGGAAAGCCTTTGTAGTTATATGGAGAGATTCAATAAAGCATGCCTTGACATACAGAATCTCCCTACAGAAGCAGCAATTATGGGACTCATCAACGGTCTAGAGGGAAGGACCCTTTAGCCACTCCATATCCAAGAAACACCCAATATCTCTGAATGAGGTACAAGAACAGGCGAAAAAGTACATCAATATGGAGGAGAACTCCCGATTAGGAGAAGCCTCAAAGACCCGATTCTCCTACCCACCTCGGGACAAGGATAAAGAGTCCAGGAAAAAAGAGGACCAACCTACTGAGAAACCCAGAAAGTACCACAACTACACCCCTCTCCGGGTGTCTCTTGTGGATGTCTACCGAGAGATATGCAATACTGAGAAGATCCCACCCCCTCGCCCGATTAAACACTAGAAAGGAAGAAGTCGGACAGAGTATTTCAAATACCACCGAATCTATGGGCATCCTACCAACGAGTGCTACGATCTGAAGAACGTCATAGAAAAATTGGCATGAGAAGGGAGACTAGATCGATTCTTAGCCAATAGAACGGATGAACCAAAAAAGAGAAGAAGAGATGAAGAGAGCGAACGAGCTGAACGTACCCCTCACACCCCTGAGAGATACATTCACATGATAAACGGAGGATTCGCAGGAGGAGGGATCTCTAAGTCATCCCGCAAAAGACACCTCAAAGAGGTGTATCATGTCGGAGGAGGGGACAGGTCGGTTGACCTTCCCACTATTACCTTCACTCAAGAAGACGCCGCAGGCATCATCCCGGGGCATGATGACGCTGTGGTCGTTACCATCATACTCACCAATGCCAATCTCCACAGAACACTGGTAGACCAAGGAAGCTCTGCAGATATCCTGTTCAAATCTGCCTTCGACAAGCTCGGCCTACAAGAAAAAGAGCTCAGAGCATATGCTAATAGCCTATTCGGGCACGGAGACACCCCAATCCAACCACTTGGGTACATCCCACTGCACACAACATTCGGAAAAGGAACACGGTCTAGAACGCTAAGTATAGACTACATCGTAGTCGACGTGAGCTCAGCATACAATGCCCTCATAGGTCGGACAACGCTAAACCAGCTCGCTGCGGTGGTCTCCACTCCGCACCTATGCATGAAGTTCCCAACGCCAGAAGAGATCGCCACCGTCAAAGGCGACCAAGAACTCGCGCGACGCTGTTACAACAAAAGTTTGAACCTCAAGGGTGATCCCAGAGGAAAAGAAGCCAACACTATTAAACTCGGGGAAACCCGAGCTCGCGAAGAACTTCGGCCCCAACCAGAAGGCGAGACCGAAGAAGTTCAGATCGGAGATACCCAAGACAAAACAACAAACATAGGGGCGAACCTAAAGGGAGACTTAAAGGAGCTGCTAACAAAGTTCTTAAGGGCAAATTCTGACCTATTTGCCTGGAAAGCCGCAAACCTGCTCGGAATTGATCCCAGAGTAATGTGCCATAAATTGGCAGTATACCCTGGATCTCGGCCAGTACAACAGAAACGGAGGAAGCTCGGCCCATAGAGATCGCAAGCTGTGGAAGAACAGGTACAGGCCTTATTAGAAGCATGGTTCATAAGGGAGGTCAAGTACCCATTATGGCTGGCCAATGTCGTACTGGTCAAAAAGTCAAATGGAAAGTGGCGGATGTGCACTGATTACACCGACCTCAACAAAGCCTACCCAAAAGATCCCTATCCACTCCCGAATATAGACACCCTAGTCGATGCCTCATCGGAATACAAGTACCTTTCTTTCATGGACGCCTACTCAAGGTACAACCAAATGCCAATGTATCAACCCGGCTAAGAGAAAACATCGTTCCTAACCCCAAGGGCAAACTACTGCTACATAGTTATGCTATTCGGACTCAAGAACGCATGGGCTACATACCAGAGGATGATGAACAAAGTCTTTGCCAACCACATCAGAAAGCTGATGGAGGTCTACGTAGACAACATGTTAATAAAAACACAAAGAGAAGAAGCACTGTTACCCGACCTGGCCAAAGTGTTCAACACCATAAGAAAACACAGGATGAGACTAAATCCCACAAAGTGTACTTTCACGGTAGAAGCTGGCAAATTCTTGGGCTTCATGCTCACCCAAAGAGGAATCGAAGCAAACCCAGATAAATGCCAGGCCATACTCAGCATGAATAGCCCTACCTGTGTTAAAGAGGTACAACAGCTAAATGGAAGACTAGCAGCCCTGTCTAGATTCCTAGCTGGGTCGGCGTTAAAATCTCTCCCTTTATACGCTACATTAAGGAAAGGAAAGCGGTTCGAATGGACTCCATAATGTGAGCAAGCCTTCCAGGACTTCAAGACATTCCTAAGGCAGCCACCTATCCTAACCCGACCCTGGCAAGGAGAAGAGCTGATCCTGTACCTCGCCATGGGAAGTTGAGCGATCGCCTCAGCGCTAGTCTGAGAAGACGAGAGCAGCCAACAACCCATTTACTTCAACAGTAAGGCTCTACAAGGGGCTGAACTAAACTACCAAAAGATAGAGAAGTTCACCTATGCCCTCATACTTACCTCCCAACGACTCCGACCATACTTTCAATCCCATACAATCAGAATACGGACCAACCAACCCATAAAAAGTATCCTACAGAAAACTGACCTAGCTGGAAGAATCCTACAGTGGGCAGTCGAGTTGTCCGAATTTGACCTTAAGTATGAAGCTCGGACAATCATCAAGTCTCAATACCTGGTCGACTTTGTCGCAAAATACACAGACGCCCCAGGCACCCCCACTAACTAGAACCTCTATGTCGACGGCTCATCAAACAAAGCCGGGAGTGGAGCGGGTGTCATCTTAGAAAGTAATCAGGGAACCCAACTCGAACTCTCCTTAAGGTTCGAGTTCCCCACTTCAAATAACCAAGCCGAATATGAAACCCTACTGGCTGGTTTGAAACTGGCCAGGGAAATTGGAGCTCAAAAGCTTACCTTATTCAGCGACTCACAAGTAGTCACCTCACAAATAGAAGGGAGCTATTAGGCCAAGGACCCCACCATGAAGAAGTACCTAGACAAAACCAAAGAACAGCTCAGAAAATTCATGGAATACGAGATCCGACATATCCCCCGGGAATAAGATGCCCGAGCTGATGCACTTTCGAAACTAGCCAGCACAAAACTAGGGGGCAATAATAGAAGCCTCATCCAAGAAACACTGCAAAATCAGTCAACCTTAGAAGAAGAGAAGGTCCTAGCCATATTAGACCAAGACCAAGGATGGATAAATCCCATAATCAGCTACCTCAAATCTGAAAAACTTCCCACAGACAAAAAGAAAGCAAAAAGGCGCATAAAGGAGGCACAATACTACACCTTGGTAGATGACATCCTATACAGAAGAGGGATCTCAACACCCCTCCTCAAGTGCGTCCTGACCTCTGCTACAAAGGAGGTCCTGGAGGAAGTCCACAGTGGCATGTGTGGCAACCACCTTGGTGCACGAGCTCTTTCTAAGAAGGTACTCCGAGCTTGTTTCTACTGGTCGACCTTACAAAAAGAAGCAACAGAGTTTGTCAAGATGTGCCCCCCATGTTAGAAGCACGCCAATTTCCATAAAGCTCTGCATGAAGAACTCATCTGCGTTACTTCACCCTGGCCATTCGCAAAGTGGGGGCTCGACCTCCTCGGATCATTCCCCCAGGGATCGGGACAAGTCAAATTCCTCATCATAGGAATAGACTACTTCACAAAGTGGATTGAGGCAGAGCCATTAGCCTCCGCCACCACCCAAAGAAGTTGGAAGTTCCTATATCGAAACATTGTCACAAGGTTTGGGGTCTCATGCTCCATTACCACTGACAATGGCACTCAATTCACCGACACGGGCTTCAAGAACTTGGTAGCTGATTTAAAAATAAAGCACCAGTTCACCTCCGTGGAACACCCACAAGCCAACGGATAGGCGGAGGCCGCCAACAAAATCATATTGGC